>NC_134353.1:77248464-77478464 GCF_048569485.1 Anomaloglossus baeobatrachus | reverse complement strand
TGGTCTAAAAAAATTATGAAACGATTCAATAAAATTGCTTTTACCACCAGATACGGTGCTGCTGGTACGGTTTGACTGTTGATGACGAGACAGTCCCATGCTTGGCAAGTTACAACTGAGAGATTCACTCCGTGCAGCACTGGTGTTTGGTGGAAAAAACGAGCTAAGATTGCATAACAGCTTCTGCTGATACTCCTGCATACGTGCGTCCCTTTCTATGGCTGGAATTATTTCGCCAAATTTTGACTTGTACCGGGGATCTAAGAGTGTGGCAACCCAGTAGTCATCATTACTTCTAATTCGGACAATCCGAGGGTCATGTTGTAGGTAGTGCAGCAAGAAGGCGCTCATGTGTCTTGCACATCCATGCGGACCAAGTCCTCGCTGTGTTTGTGGTGGCGAGGTGATAACCGTTCTTTCTTCCTCTGACATCTCCCCCCAACCTCGTTCAACCGAAATTTGACCAAGGTCTCCCTCATCTGCTGAGTCTTCCATGCCCATCGAGAGTTCGTCCTCCATTTCTTCCTGGTCTCCTCCTCAACATTTTGGCTGCTACCATGCGTCCTTGTTAATCACTCTCCCCCACCGTCCCATGCCTGCCGCCTCGGTGATGCTGACCGTCTGGACCTTGTAGATGTTGGTATCCCTTGCGCATATGAATCCTCCTGTACTTCCTCCCCTTCCTCTTGTCCCACCCCCTGACTCCGAATAGTGTTTAGCGTGTGCTCCAGCATGTAAATGACTGGAATTGTCATGCTGATAATGGCATTGTCAGCTCTAAACATATTCGTCGCCATGTCAAAACTGTGCAGAAGGGTGCATAGGTCCTTGATCTGAGACCACTCCAGCAGCGTGATCTGCCCCACCTCTGCATCTCGTTGGCCCAGGCTATATGTCATAACGTATTGCACCAGGGCTCGGCGGTGCTGCCACAGTCGCTGTAACATGTGGAGAGTCGAATTCCAGCGTGTCGGCACATCGCATTTCAGGCGATGAACCGGCAGGCCGAAAGACCTCTGCAGCGATGCAAGTCGGTCAGCTGCGCTGGTTGAATGGCGGAAGTGAGCAGAGAGTGACCGTGCCCTGTGCAGAAGCCCATCTAGGCCGAGATAGTGGGTTAAAGATTGCTGGACAACAAGGTTCAACACGTGAGCCATTCACGGCACGTGTGTCACCTTGCCCCGGCGAAGGGCCGCACCCAGGTTTGCAGCATTGTCGCACACGGCCTTACCAGGCTGCAGGTTGAGTGGAGACAACTATTTATGAAACTCGGACTGCAGAGCTGACCACAACTCCTCAGCTGCGTGACTCCTATTTCCCAGACATTTCAATGTAAAGACCGCCTGATGCCGTTGAGCTCTGCTGCCAGCATAGTAAGGAGGTGTGTGGGGTTCCTTGTACGCAGTTACAACGCGGGTGGCGTGACCACACAGGGTTTGGGCGAAAGTGGAGGACCCAGATGAGGTTGAGGAGGCAGAAGCAGTGGAGGAACTTCTACATACAGAGGATTGACGCACAAGTCTTGGGGACGGAAAGACTTGTTCAGCAGACCCTTCTCCATCTCTCACCATAGATACCCAGTGCCCAGTCAGCGACATGTAACGCCCCTGTCCATGCTTACTGGTCCAAGTATTGGTGGTGAAATGCACCCTGTCACACACAGAGTTTCTCAAAGAAGCGGTGATGTTGTGTGCGACATGCTGGTGTAGCGCAGGCACACCTTTCTTGGAGAAGTAGTGGTGACTGGGCATCTTGTACTGGGGCACTGCGACAGACATAAGGTCTCGAAAATCCTCTGTCCACCAGGCGGAAAGGCAGCATTTCGGTAGCCAAGAGCTTACAGAGGGTGAAAGTCAACCTCTTAGCTTTGTCATGGCTGGGAGGAAATGGCCTTTTATTTGTCCACATCTGAGGGACCGAGATCTGGCTGCTGTGTGGAGACGGTGTTGAGTAGGGTGTCCCTGGAAAACTGCAGGTGTGTGAGGAAAGTGCAGGCGAGACATGATGTTGCCTTCATCCAAAGTTGGTGCTCTTGATGTCTGAGAGAGCTCTACACCAGCACTTGTTTCCCCTTCCAAAACAATTGACGGCCTGCCAAGCAAACTGCCTGTTGCTGTTAAAGAGGTGGAAGGTCTGCGTGGAAAAACATGTGTGACAGCTGTCCCCACAGTCATAGAGGATGAAGAGCGCGCAGATGCACTTGAAGGGGAAGACGGTGGTTGGCCCGCTCCGCTAGGCCGCATTGTAGCATGGTGAGCGTCCCACTGGGACTTATGCTTGTTATTCATGTGACGATTCATGATAGAAGTTGTCAAACTAGTGAGGTTTTGGCCTCTACTTATAGATTGGCGACAAATCTTACAGATCACATGATTTGGGAGATCCTTTGCGATGTCAAAAAAGGACCAGGCTAAGCAAGGCTTAGAGCCCATGTGACCTGCAGAGCCACCCCGACTTGTGCTCAAAGGCAGAGTTGTGGCTGAGGATGCAGTTGTAGACGTGCTTCCAGTACTCCGACTCTGTCCAGGAAGGCGCAAGGTAACTTCGTCGTCAGTCGCATCCTCCTTCACCGCCTCTGGTGACCTCCTCGAGTGCCTGACTGTGGGTTGACAGTAAGTGGGATCTAGAACTTCATCATCAAGCATTGTGTTTGCACTCCCCTCGCCCTCAGACCTAACCTCTTCCTGCCCTGACTGAATAGTTAAGTTGTCATCCCAATCTGGTATCTGCGTCTCATCGTCATCAGTATGTTCCTCATTGTCTCCACCAACAGGTGTTACAGTTTGGGAATGAAGGTCTAACATTATGCTCAGAAACCTGGTCATCAGGGCCTGAATATGACTCACAAAGCTTCTGGCCATCACTGCAGACCATTTCCTGATCTGTACTCACTGTAGCTTGGGAGCAGACCTCTGATTCCCAGGCTATAGTGTGACTGAACAGCTCTGCAGACTCAGCCATCTCTGTTACACCATACTCTGCAGGGCGGGTAGAGACTTGAGAACTGGGAGAAAGCAAGTGCGATTGGGGTGACAACTCAGAGGACTGTTGTTTTTTGGATGTTGAAGTTGAGGTGGAGGAGAGGCCACTTGTTGGAGCACTTGAGATCCATTCAAGCAAGTTCTTTTTTTGTGCATCATCTACCTTTGTTCCAGTTGTTCGGTTCCGTAAAAAAGGTAGCACATCTGATTGTCCACGGAAAGTAGTAGACATCTTACTTTTGCTGGAAGATGGCCTTTCTTCAGCAGATGTTAATGTAGCTTTTCCACCTACCCCACGGACACAAACTTTTTTTCCTTTTCCAACACGCCTGTTCCCCTTTCCACCAGCATCTGTCCTTTTGCCACTCATTTTGTTAGCAACAAGATTGGGCACTTAAAATGTGGTAGCAAAAATGGAGAGGTGGTGTACAATGCAGAGGTGGTCTAGCTTTATGGTCTACAGCTGAAGAACCAACACTGAGTATCCCAGTCAATTTTAGTATGCCCCTAACAGTGGCAGCACAGTTTTCAATTAGAATTGCGTAGCAAAAATGGACAGGTGTGTAGCATGCACAGGTGCTGTACCATGATTGGCAGCAAAGGAACACTAACTTAGTATTCCAGACTCTTTTAGGATGTCACAAAAAGTGTCAGCTCTTTGGGGAAAAAAAATAGCAGGGCAAAAATGGGCAGGTGGGTAGAATGCACGGGTGCTGTGGGTCACTGGACAGCAAAGGAACACTAACTTAGTATTCCAGACACTTTTAGGTTGCCACAAAAAGTGTCAACTCTTTGTGGAAATAAAATAGCGTGGCAAAAATGGGCAGGTGCGTAGAATGCACGGGTGCTGTAGGTAGCAGGAAAGCAAAGGAACACTAACTTAGTATTCCAGACACTTTTAGGATGCGACAAAAAGTGTCAACTCTTTGGGGAAATAAAATAGCGTGGCAAAAATGGGCAGGTGTGTAGAATGCACGGGTGCTGTAGGTAGCAGGACAGCAAAGGAAGCCTCACTTTCTATCCCTGCTAATGAAAAAATGCAGCAAGGAATTGCCTGAGCTGAGGTAGCCAGACGCTGTTATCTAAAGCCATGCACAGCGTTAGCACGGACCTGCCTAGCAGCTATGGCTATGAACGCCTGTAAATCAGCCCTGAAAAGGGCTGAAATAACCAGTAGTCCCTAATCCCTTAAGGGCTGTGTAGATTGCACTGTATCTCTATAGCGCACATAGCAGCAGCAGCGGGAGCGGTGACTGTCACCCACACGCAGCAGAGAGATAATGGCGGCGACGGGGAAAATGGCCGTGTCTTATAGGGCAAGGACATGTGAAATGCACAGCCTATGACACCTGCCCTTGCTTGTCTGGCAAAAATCCACTTAGCTGTGTGTCTGTCTGTGATTAGCTGACAGCCTGGCCCGCCCCACTACCGCGGTTAGGGAAAAAAAAAATGGCGATCGGCATTTTCTCAGCACTCAGCACTCAGCAGCAGCACTGATCTAAACCCCGTCCCCCCCGTACACTATACGCTGAATTTTGATAATAGCATGATTCACAGTGACTCACACTATTACAGTGAAAAGCCAGCTAGTAACTATCTCGGCTTTTTGTTGATCGAACCGTTCTCGAACGTTACTCGAACTGTCAAACTTTTAGCAAAAGGCTCGAGTTCATCAAACGACTCGAACACCCCCCAAAATCACTCGAACATGAAATTGGCGAACCTCCAACCTCGAACATCGCTCATCTCTACTCGGCAGTGTATAACTGGGGAATGTCACTTTGGTGGCCGTTGCCCGGTTCCATGCCGTGGGTGCTTTTTAAAAGGTGAATATTTACAGGGGATTTTTGAATAAAGTTCACACGTGACGCCTCTTGCGGTTTTCGGCTATGAGGATGGATCCGCCGCTGCACAGTTTCACTACTGGGTCTGGTGTTCATGGCAGCCTGGATGTTAGGCCCTCTGCAAGCAGGGCCGGGCCCGAGAGGATAGGTGAGGTACATGAGTGTTGAAAGAAGGTAGGCCACACAAGGGGTTGCAGTGAAACTGCGTCCTTTACTAACAGTAAGCTGGTAACTAACTAGTCACCCGAGGTCGGCTGGTCTTAACCGCAGGCCCCCTTAGTTCCAATGCCGGTTTAGTGACCTGGTGGCTTCTTTCCCCTGCACCTGTCTTTGGTTGGTGGGTCCCCGTGGCTTGGAGCGGCTGTGGGTCCCCTCCTGGTTGTCTTCTACAGCAGTCCGTATGACAGTAGCGTGAACCCTGTGGGGTTGGAGTCTCTGGTCCTGTCCCCGGTTCTCCCATTGCTACTGTGTCTTGAACTTCAAGGTCAGTGAGGTCCTTGATGGTCCCCTCACTGTGCAGATTTTATCAGTTCTGCCTGGAGCTTTTGCCTGACCTAGGATTCTGTACCCCTTTGGTGCATAGTTCCAGGAGTACTCCACCGTACTCCACCGACAACTAATCACCTGGACCCTCAGGTCACAGTTCACTCCGGTGAGACCATCTGCTCACTTTCACTCTCCTTCACTGTCTGCCCCTCCCACCTGGTTGTCTAGTGGACTGGAGTGGCTCAACCAGGTGGCTCCATGCCACTGGGACCCACCAACCAAAGACAGGTGCAGGGGAAAGAAGCCACCAGGTCACTAAACCGGCACTGGGACTAAGGGGACCTGCGGTTGAGACAAGCCAGCCTCGGGGGACCAGTTGCCACCAGAAAGTGAGTAAAGAACCAGTTGCACTGAAACCCTTGTGTGACCTACCTTCTTCCGACACCCGTCACATCACCTACCCTCTGGGACCCGGCCCTGCTTTCGGAGGGCCTAACATCTAGGCTGCCACTAACACCAGCCCCAGTAGTGAACATTGTGCAGTGGCGGCTCCATCCCTATAGCCGCAAAACCGCAAGTGGCGTCACATATAAACTTTATTCAACAATCCCCTGTAAATAATCCCCTTTTCAAAAAGCACCCAGGGTACGGAACCAGGCAACGGCCACCAAAGTGACATTCCCCAGTTATACACTTCCCGGGACCGAGTACCCCATAACCCTGGGCGACACAGTAGCAGAGCAGGTGGGGGATTATTCTCTTAATTGCTGTGCACCTCACCTAATTTATGGCATGCCAGGTATATAGTTCACAGATGCACACAGTGTGCGCCAAGATATAAGCAAACTTTGCATATATAATACCTAAACTGCATTACTGCCATATAGACTATACTGATAAAATTAACATACTTAATGCAAAAATTGACCAATTCCTGTCTGCCCACTAACCCCAGCAAGGTGACCTTTTTTTTATCAGACATAATATACCTCTCCCTGGTCAATAGCCTAGAAATTTACCGGCAGGCCTAGTCAAAAACAGCTTTAGGCCCTGTGCGCACACTGTGTTTTTTGACACAGATTTGCCGCAGAAAAGATGTGTTTAATGTTCATAACCTTTGTAGGTCTTCCCCAGCAAAATCTATGGGAAATCCAAAATGCTGTGCGCACTGCGTTTTTTCCCCTATAGGTTTTGTTGCAGAATTTCTTTTAGCTTTTCTGCAGCAAAAAAGAAGTAGCATGTCACTTTTTTTCCGCAAGTACCTGCTTTTTTGCCATAGATAATGGTAAAAAACTGCAGGCACCAATCCGCAGCAAAACCGCGGCAAACTGTGGCAAAATTGCGGGTGCGGTTTTTGCCATGGGTGCGTAATTCTGCCAGAGGGTGCGGATTTTTCTTAAGAAAAGCAAATTTCCCAGTGCGTACAGACCCTTAAGCTGATTCATACTTCTGTTTTTTTCACGTAAGAGACAAATGGTCTAAGTTTCATCTGTGGTTCATCTGTGGTTTTGTTCAGTTTCATCAGTGTCTGTAGCACTGGTGTCCCTTCATCCCTCACACTCCTTGCTGCAGGGACACGTGCTTACTCACCGCCACGGCCAGCTCGCTCCTTCCACCCTGCCCGGCGTCCCTGCGCTCCTCCACATGGGTGCCTTCTATTTCCGCCTCCCGGGGCCTCCAGGAGTGCTCCTAGGGCATGCTCGCGCACCGCAGCCCTTCTTTTAAAGGGCAAGAGCACCATTCCCAGGATGTGCCTCTCAGCCTATTGCTGAGAGGCACTGGGTACTTAGGGCACTCTCCCACTAGAGGAGGTGCCTGATCAACACCCTAGTTTAGCTAGCTAGTTGTCAGGTCCCCTTGTATGTCCTGACCGTTCTGTTGGTCCTAGTGACTGTGTCTGTCCTGGCTGTGCCATTTGCCTCAGTCATTCTGGTGGTTTCAGCTTTGCTAGAGACTCAGCCTGTCTGTCCTGGCTGTCCCATCTGCCTCTGCTACCCTGGTGGTTCCTGTCAACTCTAGTGACTCAGCCTGCCGGCACCTGTGTCCATCCCTGCCCTGGGGTCAGCTGCTACAGTCCCGGACTTTACTCCATTAAAGGTGAGGCCCGGGGTCCACCTGTGGACCAGTTGGTCCACTTTTGCTCGTTGCAGCACCATCTTTAGCAGCGAGTGTTCAGTGTCATCTGAGTTTCATCAGAGTTTGGTCCGATGTTCATCCATTTTTATCAGATGACAAAAAGAAAAAAAAACTTTTTCCCAGCTTCTCCGGAAGGCATTTGGATGGCATCTGAGTGCTGTGTGATTTTTTTTTTTTCATGGACCCGTAGACTTGTATTGCATTGCTGATTTTGAGCCAATACTCGGATCAATATCAGACATGTCACCGCTATTTTGCACAGACCGCTCTGACATGTAAAGATCCCTATAGTGTATACAAGGTACTAATTATATCAATGAAAGAAACGGAGAGAACTTGTACGCGAAGAACATATGTCTGAATGATCCCTTAGACTGCAGGGAGGTGATCTCAGCCAATTATGGAGGCAGTCACTACATGGTGGAAATAGTGCAAAAAAGCTATAAACGTGGAAGTAATTATAGCAATTCCTTTAATTCAGCATTGGACAATTATAGAAAAGTGATTTTTTTTTTAATTTGTTTACATTTAACCTTAATCTTCAATTGAATTATCACTTTGTCCTTTACTATGAGACATCACCATCATCAACCCTGAACATATTGAAGAGATTTCTACAAGATGTTCACTCCGTCTTTCCAGTTTTTTGCTAAACAGTTTAGAGCGGAAAAACAGCCACAAGCCCAGAGTGAATGTTACATAAATCTCTCCCACATATTCCGAGCTGAAAAATAAGCTCATTTCCTCCACTTCTCTGGCCCAATATACAAGTGCATCTGAATTAATGCGAATATCATCAAAAAGTTAATTTATTTCAGTAATTCAATACAAAAAGGGAAACACATATAATATATAGAGTCATTACACACAGAGTGATCTATTCCTATATATTATATAGAGTCATTACACATAGAGGGATCTATTC
Organism: Anomaloglossus baeobatrachus; assembly: GCF_048569485.1. Classification (NCBI taxonomy): domain Eukaryota; kingdom Metazoa; phylum Chordata; class Amphibia; order Anura; family Aromobatidae; genus Anomaloglossus; species Anomaloglossus baeobatrachus. Next base: position 77,470,092 of record NC_134353.1, on the reverse strand, counting down.
CTATATATTATATATAGTCATTACACACAGAGGGATCTATTCCTATATATTATATATAGTCATTACACACAGAGGGATCTATTCCTATATATTATATAGAGTCATTACACACAGAGGGATCTATTCCTATATATTATATATAGTCATTACACACAGAGTGATCTATTCCTATATATTATATAGAGTCATTATACACAGAGTGATCTATTCCTATATATTATATAGAGTCATTACACACAGAGGGATCTATTCCTATATATTATATATAGTCATTACACACAGAGTGATCTATTCCTATATATTATATAGAGTCATTATACACAGAGGGATCTATTCCTATATATTATATAGAGTCATTACACACAGAAGGATCTATTCCTATATATTATATATAGTCATTACACACAGAGGGATCTATTCCTATATATTATATAGAGTCATTACACACAGAGTGATCTATTCCTATATATTATATAGAGTCATTACACACAGAGTGATCTATTCCTATATATTATATAGAGTCATTATACACAGAGGGATCTATTCCTATATATTATATAGAGTCATTACACACAGAGTGATCTATTCCTATATATTATATAGAGTCATTATACACAGAGGGATCTATTCCTATATATTATATAGAGTCATTACACACAGAAGGATCTATTCCTATATATTATATATAGTCATTACACACAGAGGGATCTATTCCTATATATTATATAGAGTCATTACACACAGAGTGATCTATTCCTATATATTATATAGAGTCATTACACACAGAGTGATCTATTCCTATATATTATATAGAGTCATTACACACAGAGGGATCTATTCCTATATATTATATAGAGTCATTACACACAGAGGGATCTTTTCCTATATATTATATAGAGTCATTACACACAGAGGGATCTATTCCTATATATTATATAGAGTCATTACACACAGAGGGATCTATTCCTATATATTGTATAGAGTCATTACACACAGAGGGATCTATTTCATGTGTATATTTCTGTTAATGTTGATGATTATGGCTTACAGCCAATGAAAACCCAAAAGATATTATATAAGACCAACTGAAAATATGATTTTACCCTCAGAAATGTTGGCGTCTACTGAAAAGTCTGTACAGTAAATGCCTCAATACTTGATCCTTTTGCGTGAATTACTGCATCAATGCTGCGTGGAATAAAGGTGATCAGCCTGTGGCACTGCTGAGGTGTTATGGAAGCCCAGGTTGCTTTGATAGCAGCCTTCAGCTTGTCTGCATTGTTGGGTTTGGTGTCTCTCATAGATCCTCTATGGGGTTTAGGTCAGGCAAGTTTGCTGGCCAATCAAGCACAGTGATACTGTGGTTATTAAACCAGGTATTGGTACTTTTGGCAGTGTGGACAGGAGCCAAGTCCTGCTGGAAAATGACATTTCCATCTCCAAAAAGCTTGAGGAAAGCATGAAGTGCTCTAAAATTCATTGGTAGACGTCTGCGCTGACCGGTATTGATAAAACACACTGGAGCTACACCAGCAGATGACATGGCCCCCCAAACCATCATTGATTGTGGAAACTTCACACTAGACCTCAGCAGCTTGGATTGTGGCTTCTCCACTCTTCCTCCAGACTCTGGGACCTTGACACTAGAAATAGATCCCTCTGTGTGTAATGACTCTATATAATATATGCATTTCCCTTTTTGTATTGAATTACTGAAATAACTAACTTTTTGATGATATTCTAATTTATTGAAAAGCACTTGTAGATACACATCATACATGCACACACAGATACATTACAGATATAGTTAATATGGGGATATCAGCAGCAGCTTTACTCACCTCCGTTGCTTGTCTCCTGTTCAGTTCCTCCCGGGCAATTGGCTCTGCAGGCCGCGCTGCGTGATTGCAGTCAATAACAGATATGGTCGCACAGTTCACACTAACACTGCTGTATAATATACATCACAAGAGATGCTGGGGACAAATACATCCCTGGGGGCATATACAGCACTGGGGGGCATACACGTTACTGGGGGATGCCAGGGACCTGGGAGGTGTACACATTACTGGGAGACGCCAGGGGCCTGTGGGGCATATACATTTCTGGGGAATGCTGGGGGGCATACACATTACTGGGTGACATTGGGGGCATACACATTACTGGGTGACATTGGGGGCATACACATTACTGGGTGACATTGGGGGCATACACATTACTGGGTGACGCTGGAGGCATACACATTACTGGGAGACGTCAGGGGCCTGTGGGGCATATACATTTCTGGGGAATGCTGGGGGGCATACACATTACTGGGTGACATTGGGGGCATACACATTACTGGGTGACATTGGGGGCATACACATTACTGGGTGACATTGGGGGCATACACATTACTGGGTGACGCTGGAGGCATACACATTACTGGGTGATGCGGAGGGAATACACATTATTTTGGGGTGCTGGGGGGGCATACATATTACTGGGGGGGGGCATACACATTACTGGGGGCCTCTAGGGGCCTGTGAGGCATTCACATGCTGGTCATGGGGGCCTGTGGGGCACACACATACTGACCCTGGTGACGCTGGGGCATATTGCATGCAGACGGCATCATTGGAGGATGGTGGGAGCCAGCAGCTGATCTTCTTCATCTGTGGGACAGGAGCACATTGCATGTTAGCTCCGCACACAGATGAACCTCGACCTGCAGCAGTGAACGCTGTGGGAGCATGCTCTGCCAGTTTAAAGAGCCAGCAACCAGCAAAGCGAGGCTGCTGGCTCTAGCAGCGTCTGCGGTCCCCAGGCATCTGCCCTGGGGCTGCAGTAAAGAAAGTGAGTGACTGACCTACTTCTGCTGATCGTGAGTGTGCCCCCCGGCTGTCCAGGGCACTTGCTGCCAGCCCTGCCTACAGTTGAAACCATAAGTTTACATGCACTTCTAAAAAGACACATCTGCAGGTTTTTCTCACTATCTGACATGAAATCAGAATAAACCTTTCTCGTTTTAGGTCAATTAGGAACCAAAATTATTTATATTTGGCAAATTACTTTCTGCAAAGCCAAAAGTTTCCATACATTTCATTAGTATTTGGTGCCATTTTAGGTCAATTAGGAACCAGAATTATTTATATTTGCAAATGCCAGAATAATGAGAGAGAATGTTTTAAGGTATTTTTATTACTTTCTGCAAAGTCAAAAGTTTCCATACATTTCATTAGTATTTGGTAGCATTGCCCTTACACTGTATGACTTGGGTGACACGTTTTGGATCTCCTTCCACAAGCTTCTCACAATAGTTGGTAGGAATTTGGGCCCATTCCTCCTGACGGAACTGGTGTAGCTGAGCCATGTTTGTAGGTCTCCTTGCTTGCACCGGCCTTTTCAGCTTTGACAATACATTTTTAATAGGATTGAGATCAGGGTTTTGTGATGGCCACTCCAAAACATTGACTTTGTTATTCTTAAGCCACTATGTAACCGGTTTAGCAGTATGCTTCACATTATTGTCCATTTGGAAGACACATTTCTGCCTAAACTTTAAGTTCCTGGCTGATTTCTTAAGATATTGCTTCATTATTGCCACATAATCTTCTTTCCTCATGATACCATCTATTTTGTGAAGTGCACCAGTCCCTCCTGCAGGAAAACTATCCCACAACATGATGTTGCCACCACCGTGTTTTACAGTGTGGATGGTGTTATTAGGCTTCAAAGCTTCTCCCTTTTTTTTTATACATGTAATGATAGTCATTATGGCCAAACAGTTCAATTTTAGTTTTGTCAGACCACAGGACATGTCTCCAAAAATTAAGGTCTGTGTTCCTGTGTGCATTTAACAGCATTGTTCTGGCTTTTTTTATGTTTCTTCAAGAGTAATGACTTTTTCCTGGCAGAGAGGCTTTTCAGCCCATGCTTATACAGTATTCATTTCACTGTGGATAATGACACAGTCTTACCAGCTTCCACCAGTGTGGCGCCCCAGCGGTCTGGTTGCCACAGCAGTGTTGCCCTCCTCAAAAGGGTTAATGCTGAGCCTGGAGGTAGCTGGGGAAATCCATTGGCCAGTAAGTACCATCATTCAACACAGTTTCTCTCCCAGGCCAGCAGAGGGAGCTCTAAACCTGGAGTTCCAGGGAGCCTTCCTTAAGCCCTGACCTGGGGGAGGAGTTAGTTAGTCTGTGAGGAGAGTTCAGAGAGACAAGGACTCGAGTAGTGTGGTGTGTGAGCTGGGAGCTGAGCTGGATCGCTCAGCCCAGGAAAGCACATCCACAGAGAGGCAAAGAGGAGAAGAACATTGGGAGTGGAGCGCAGCCAGCTCACCCCGACGTCGTAGCTAAAGAAATTGAATATCGGAGTTCAGGGCCACTCGAGTACCAGTGGTCACATCCGGAGGACGAGGGGACTGCAGGTCTCCGTCCACCCCACACCCGGAGGCGCAGCTGTAGAGCCAGGACCAGGAGCCCAGATAGAAAGAACGACACCTTTGACAGTCCATGCAGCCCGCCATATGGGGGAGGCAACAAATTACCTCAGAGAGCAGCAGAACGGGTCTCAGTATACTGAAACAGTGGGACCCCGGTTACACAAACAGAGCGTAGGGAGCAGGCCTCACTACTCATCTGGCCAGTGTGAGACCCCCGACTGCTTCCAGGCCACTGGATCACCATTACCACCTGTAACAGACTCCCTGGACTTCACTGTTGGTAAAGACAAGTAAAGGAGAAGGTAAAGAGAATCATTGTCTGTCTGTTCCTTTATACCGCCCTGTCGGCCCTGCACCTCGTTAACAAACACCATAGACTTTACTAAGCACCCTAAGGTTGCCCCGGGGTATCCGCTCTACCTGTGGAGAGCAAGAAACACCTCAGCTGCCATAACACCAGCCCCAAGGTCCCTCCCAGCAGCTGCGGCGCCATAGCCGCAAATTACCACAGGTGGCGTCACGAATATTCATATAAACATTATCATCATCTCCCCAATACCGCCACATTAACTGACTCCACCAGGGTCACGGAGTCAGGCCCTGCCACCGCTGACTACCCCGGACTAGTCCGGCCCAACACCGAGTCACCTAAGGCCCTGGGGTGGGTGAGTCACCAGCATCTTCACAAGGTCTTTTGCTTTTGTTCTTGGGTTGATATACACATGTCTGACCAAAGCACATTCACCTCTGGTACACAGAACCAGTCTCCTTTCAGAGCGATATGATGGCTGGACATTCCCATCTTTTATGTACTTGTGTATAATTGTTTGTTCAGATGAACAAGGCACCTTTAGGTATCTAGAAATTGCACCCAAGCATGAACCAGACTTGTGCAAAGCCACAATTCTCTTTCTGAGATCTTGACTGATTTCTTTTGACTTTTCCAAGATGATCACACAAATAAGCAGTGTGTTTCAGGTGTGCATTATAATACATCCACAGGTGTGTCTCTAATTAACTCAGATGTTGCCAATAAACCTATCGGAAGCTTCCAAAGACATGACATCATCATATGGGCTGTTCCTTATTGTTTAAAAGTATAGTACTCTTAAGCGGGCTTTACACGCTATGATTTCGCTACAGCGATCTCATTGGGGTCACGGATTTTGTGATGCACATCCGGCCGCTGTAGCGATGTCGTAGTGTGTGACTCCTAGGAGCGATTTTGGACCGTTGCAAAAACGTCCAAAATCGCTCCTCGTTGACATGGGGGTCCGCTGCCAGTTATCGCTGCTGTCGCTGGGGCGAAGTTGATCCTCGTCCCTGCGGCAGCACACATCGCTACGTGTGACGCCGCAGGAACGAGGATCATCTCCTTACCTGCCTCCGGCCACAATGCGGAAGGAAGGAGATGGGCGGGATGTTACGTCCCGCTCATCTTCGCCCCTCCGCTTACATTGGGCGGCCGCTTAGTGACCTCACTGTGACGCCGAACGGACCGCCCCCTTAGAAAGGAGGCGGTTCGCCAGTCACAACGACGTCGAAGGACAGGTAAGTATGTGTGACGGGGGTGCGCGATTTTGTGCGCGACAGGCAGCGATATGCCCGTCGCGCACAAACGATGGGGGCTGGTGTCATGCTAGCGATATCGGGCCGGATATCGCAGGATGTAAAGCCACCCTTAGTGTATGTAAACTTTTGACTTTGCAGAAAGTAATAAAAAATTAAAACATTCTCTCTCTGATTATCCTGGCATTTGGCAAATATAAATAATGTTGGTTCCTAATTGACCTAAAACGGGAAAGGTTAATTCTGATTTCATGTCAGATAGTAAGAAAAATCTGCAGATGTGTCTTTATAGAGAACAGAGGGAAACTTCTGGTTTCAAGTGTATATAAAATCTTATCAGTGACATAACGATCATGCTTTATGTGTCTGATTTTATCATATATATCTGGCTTGTCGAATATCCCAACCTGAGCCATAAAATTATAGGAAGTGACTTGTTATTGCTGTTTTGAGAGCAATGAAATAAAGAAACAATACAGAGGTTATTAATTGCTACATTTGACTATATTGTGGTTGTAGGAGTAAAGTGCTGACTCTGGGGAGCCGGCGATGTGCTGAATTGCATTGAACTATGAACACTGATTTATTGATCCCTATGAATGAAGAGTAATAGGTTTCGAGATGACGCAGATCGGTGCAGCCTCAATCAGTGTATGAGCCAAGGAAAAACAGAGCTATGCCAATAAAGATCTACAATAATCACATTTATGGTCCTCATCCCCTTTACTTGCATCATTTTATGTATTAACCTATATTGAGCTCCATGTGTCTCTTTTTATTAAATGTTATATTTTATTATATCTGTTAGAGTAAACTGACATTTTATTGTCTTTGACATTTACTACATATATAGCTAAAAGGTTTGCAATGATTTGCTCTCCAATAGGTAGCAGGCTCCTAAAGACTTGTATGTCAACTGATATGGTCACCATTATGCCCACAACGTATTTCTTGGCCATAGCCATTATACACCCATACCGCCAGACCTAGCAGCTATAGGGGACTAAAGTAGAGAGAAGGATACTGTATGACTCCTAGTGCACAAATTGGCCAATTCATTTTTCCCACCAGCCACGACAAGGCATACCTTTTGTTGATGGGACCGTAACTAGTGATGCATGCTTTTTGTTACTCGATCGAATATCGCCGGTGCTTGAACGTCATGCTCGAGTCTTCATCCCACATGTTTTGCGGCTTTTAGATAGCCAATCAACATGCTGGGATTGCCTGCCATACACGGTAATAACATAACCATGTTGGCTACTAGCATTACTGTAATTGGCCTGACACTTCGCGTCACCGGATCTTATATAACACCCGGTGATGTGATACATGACATACTGTTATCTCGAAGCAGTTCAGGGAGAGTTGATTGAGGAGGGAGAGCTTAGATTAGAGCATTCATATAGGCAGGGTTTAAAACCTTCATGACCCAGCCTGTTTACACCATCCTTATTCAAAAGTACCAGTTGCACTCAAGTAAAGGGAAGGAGAATAACAAGAATGTAGATGGCGAATATTGGAATGTGAATACGCATTACTGCTAAGAAAACATGACTTTTTTTTTTAAAAAAAATATAAGTTACTTAGCCAATAAAGGTGGCCAAATTTACTTGTGCCCAGATACCAACGCCAAGGTGTAACTCTCATCTGGGTCCTACTCTAATTTCTACGCCTCTCTTGTGCAAACTGAACTATTATGTGGGCTGGAATAGAAACTGCAAAAAGAAAATTAAAAACATCTGAAGTACCTGGGAGGAGTGAAAAATTGCCAGCACTTCCTAGGACTTTCCTGACCTGGTCCATTTTTTTCAATTCTGACCAGTGTCACTTTGGAATGTAATAATCCTGAAACGCTTAAACGGATCCCAGTGATTCTGAGATTGAAGGAAAAATGAAATTTTTACTTTTTCCCACAAAAATGTTACTTTAGCCCTAAATTTGCATTTTTACAAAGGTAACAGGAGAAAATTCACCATACAATTTGTTGATCAATTTCTCCTGATTACAGAGATACTTCTTATGTGGTGGGACACTATTGTTTGGGCGCATGGCAGGGATCAGAAGGGAAGCAGCGCCATTAGACTTTTAGGACACAAAATTGGCTGGAATCAATGGCAGACGCCAGGTCACTTTTCTAGAACCGATAATGGGCCTAAAAGTGGAAAACCCCATAGGTGACCACATTTCAGAAACTAGACCCCTCAAAGGACTTATCTAGTTGTGTAGCGAGCAACTTGAACCCCCGAGGTGCATCATAGAATTTTATAACGTTTTTATGCAAATAAAAAAAAAATCATAATTTTCCCACAAAAGTGTTTTAGTCCCAAATTTTGCATTTCACACAGGAGAAAATAGACCATACAATTTGTTGTACGATTTTGCCTGAGTACGCAGATGCCTCTTATTTGGTGGAAAACTACTGTTTGGGTGCACGGCACAATTCAGAAATTAAGGAGCATCATTTTGGCTGGAATGTCACATTTGAAGAACCTTTGACAAGCTAACTGTGGGGAACAACAAGGAAATGGCCAGCACCACTACATAATAAAAGGGCCTGTGCCTTATACATGAACATAGCAAGGAAAAGAAAAGGGGGACTGTATATTTAAGCCACCAAAAGCCCCATATATGAAAAAAAATATTTAATAAGTATACAGGCAAACAAATAACAGAGAAAAAAAATGATATTTTCATTATTATAACATAAAAGGTGTAGATTAATATAAAAACACTTAAAATGTCAGACAGAATACAAAGTACATCTTATCCTGTCCTTATCCGTATCAAAATGAATATGGATAATAGTAATGCAATCCTCCTGACATGTTAGTAATACAACCAAGGACACAGCATAGTAAAGATACAATTGGTGGTAGCAAGTAACACATACAAGATATATACAACAAAAACTACTGAACTACAGGTAATATAGCAATATCTAGATACTAAAATATAAAAGTCTACCCAGTACTGTATTTCTAACCAGGAGATATTCACAATAACCAATATGGCAAAAAATATGTGTATATACAGATGTGTGACCTGGAGCTGTAACCAAGTTGTGCCTTTCACGGCCAGGGATAGAAGCTATACCAGCCATAAAGGACAACAAACAGGAAGGTGGAAGGAATGCCTTATAGCCAAGGAAGGGGGGGAAGTTGTGACCCATGACTACAGCCCACAGCTCATCCTCACTGACCTCAGAGATCCTATACAAGTTCCGTACTTGTCGCCAAGCTGGATACCTGGAGCCCTGTCTTATCCTGGCAAAAGAGCCCTAAGTAAGGATGGAGGGTATGAGTTTTTCGTCAACACCACAATCACTGAAGGAAGACACAAGGGAACAATACAGGGGAAGCACAACAGCTATAACCAGAGCCCTGAAAGATAGCAAAACACAACACTTATCTGACCTACAGGAGTTTGGAGAAAGAGAAGATGACTTTTCCACAGCTCAGTCAGAAACAAACCGCATCCAAATATCCCCATGATGAGGTTTATAAAGGAAGTCAGAGGCTGGCAACTGAGAGAAAAACTGACAGTCTCTCAGGGTCTTCCAGGGTCCTAGTGTCCGCTGCTGCAGATAACTGTCAGATAAAGATAACAACACATGCTGCCAATCTCTTGGATTTTCTAACACTCGCTGCCACTGGATTGTCAGCTGGCCATGAGACATCTGTGACAGTGCCCTCAGAGAGCAGTGGGGGAGAAAGCAGCTACCCTTTGCGTTACGACATACGATATGGCTTCATCAGGGGTAGAAGGAAAATGCACCTGAGACACAGTTTAAAAAAATAATACCAGGGAGGTGGGGGAGGCCTCAGCAGATTAAGCTGGATATCAGTCAAGTTATAACAGTAACAATAGGTTATACTTACACTCATATCACCTGGGAGGTAGTTGGAGAAACATTCCAATTGCAAGATGTATATTCACTTGGTCATGGCACTAAGTAACTGCATGTGATGTCCATATATTATAGTTAACCAGTGCATGTCACCCTGTAACGCTGCATGCATTCCACCAGGGTGGAAGAAGCCAGTCCATGCCACGTTTAGAATGGGCTGAGCAGAGTTCACGGACTGCAGAACGGATGTCACAGGTATGCCACATGGATGCATCCGTGAAAAAAACGGACCGTGTTTTGGGGACCGCAAAAACAAAATGGTCATGTGAATGAGCCCTTAGGCACATTGTGGAACTGAGAAAAGAAGGGGGCATTTGGATTTGGGAATTCAGATTTTGCAGGAATTACTTTTGGTGGGGAGCTATTGTGCTTTTCTAGAGTCTTTGTGCTATTAGTAACAGGGCAGCTCCCAATATTTCCATTAAGAAATAACGGACCTAAGTGAGAACTTGTGTTTTTGTGGATTGAGTTGAATGCTATCGGTGACAATTTAGTGTACATAACATTTTAGATCAGTTCACATTTATCCTGTGCTCTATGCTGAGTACTTACATCAGGGTTTCCATCTACATCTCCGAAATATGTGATTCAGGTCAAATCTTCTGCGGACCCATTCACTATAATGAGGCAGCAGACTTAATCTAGACTCCGTTTGACCTTTCTTCAGCAGTGAACATATTTACAAAAGGACAAAACTGTTGTTGACTTCTTTTTTGTGCACACCGAAAAAAAGGTGGACACCGCCAGAAAGAAGGTCAAGCGACTCCCGCTGCCTCATTACAATGAATTTTCCTTTGGTTTTATGGCGCCCATGATTGGTTGCAGTCAGACACGCCCCCATGATGAGTGACAGCTGTCTCACTGCAACCAATCACAGCCGCCAGTGGGCGCGTCTATATCGTGCAGTAAAATAAATAAATAAATAATTAAAAAAAAAATGTGGTTCCCCCAATTTTGATACCAGCCAGTATAAAGCCATACGGCTGGAGGCTGGTATGGGGAGCCTACCACCCTAACAATATCAGCAGGCAGCAGCCCGGAATTGCCGCATATATTAGATGTGACAGTCTACCCAGCTCATCCCGAATTGCCCTGGTGCAGTGGCAATCTGGCTAATAAGGAGTTAATCATGGCAGGCGTCTCCCCGAGATATCTTCCATGATTAACCTGTAAGTGAAAGTAAAGAAACACACACAACGAAAAATCCTTTATTTGGAATAAAAGACAAAAACCACCTCATTTACCTCTTTATTAATCCCCAAACAACAATCCAGGTCCGAAGTAATCCACACGATGCTGTCAGCTCTGCTACATGAAGATGACAGGGAGCCCCGTAGAACACGAGCGATCTGTGTCCTCTCCACGTAGCACCTGAAGTGAGACACGCTGTCACTGTGGAGTTCCCTCTGCAATGCAGAGGTCAAGATAACCAAATCTTCCTATGTTTCTCATTAGAGGCAGTGGCTCAATGGTTAAAGCTACTGCCTAGGGAGCATTAGTTCACGAGTTTAAGTCCTGGCCGCCCCGGTAAAGAATTTAATTTTAAATTATAATTATTATTTATTTATAATTATAATTTCATTTAATTTAATTATGCACTGAGGGGAGGAGCCGGACATCAGCTGTGAGCCGCGGGACACACCTCTAAAATCGGAGCAGTTCACGGAATGAGGCTGCATTGCTCTCTCCTCTCTCTCTCTTCCCTCTCTTCTCTCTGTCTTCTCTCTCTTATCTCTCTCTCTCACTCTCTGTCTCTCTCTTTTTCTCTCTCTTGTTCGCGCTTTCTCTCTTTTTCTCTCTCTCTCTTCCTCTCTCTTTCTCTCTTTCTCTCTCTCTCTTTCTCTCTTTTTCTCTCTTTTTCTCTCTTTCTCTCTCTCTCTTTTTCTCTCTCTCTCTTTTTCTCTCTCTCTCTTTTTCTCTCTTTCTCTCTTTTTCTCTCTTTCTCTCTCTCTTCTCTCTCTCTTCTCTATCTCTCCTCTATCTCTCCTCTCTCTTCTCTCCTCTTCTCTCTCTTTCTCTTCTCTCCTCTTCTTTCTCTCTTCTCTCTCCTCTCTCTCTTCTTTCTCCTTTCTCTCTCTTCTCTCTCTCTCATGTCTCTCTTCTCTCTCTTCTCTCCTCTTCTCTCCTCTCTTCTCTCTCTCTTCTCTCTCTCTTTTCTCTCTCTCAGACCTTGCAATGATCAGCTGATGCGGTCACCTGACGGAATCAGCTGACACTATAAGTCCAGCGGTGAGGCCGGCTTTTTACCGCCCGGCCGGCTAAACTATCAGCTGCTGCTGTCGGACAGGAGTCTGCACAAAAGTGTGTAGTTTTTTTTTTTTCTGCACTGATGCATCAGCTGAATGTATAAAAGCCATTTATACAATCAGCTGCTGTGTCATGTGATTCAGGCCCTTGAACCTGACACATCATCTGATCGCTTTGCCTTCCAGCAAACCGATCAGATGATATTGGATCCGGATTGGACAGCGTGGGACCCTTGACCCAGGATTACTGCGGAGGGGGGTTCTTTATTTCAATAAAGATTGAGTCACTAATTGTGTTGTGTTTTATTTCTAATAAAAATATTTTTCTGTGTGTTGTGTCTTTTTTTATCTGTACTAGAAATTCATGGTGGCCATGTCTAATATTGGCATGACGCCATGAATTTCGGGCTTAGGGCCAGTTGATAATATACAGCTAGCCCTAACCCCATTATTACCCAGCGAGCCACCCGTCACCAGGCAGCTGGAAGAGTTGGATACAGTGCCAGAAGATGGCGCTTCTATGAAAGTGACATTTTCTGGGGCGGCTGCGGACTGCAATTCGCAGCAGGGGTGGCCAGAATGCTTGGGCACCCTGCGCTGCGGATTCAAATCCCCAGCTGCCTAGTTGTACCTGGCTGGACACAAAAATTGGGCGAAGCCCACGTCATTTTTTTAACAATTATTTCATGAAATTCATGAAATAATTTAAAAAAAAAAGGGCTTCCCTATATTTTTGGTTTCCAGCCGGGTACAAATAGGCAGCTGGGGGTTAGGGGCAGCCCGTAGCTGCCTGCTCTTCCTGGCTAGCATACAAAAACATGGCAAAGCCCACGTAATTTTTTTGAGGGGCAAAAATCTCCTGCATATAGTCCTGAATGGAGTATACTGAGCCTTGTAGTTCTGCAGCTGCTGTCTGCTGTCTGTCTGTATGGAGGAGAGCAGACAGCAGCTGCAGAACTACAAGGCTCAGCATGCTCCATTCACTAGTGTATGCAGGAGAGTAGACAGCAGCTGCAGAACTACAAGGCTCAGCGTACTCCATCCAGGACTGTATGCAGGAGTTTTTTGCCCCCCCAAAAAATGTCGTAGGCTTTGCCATATTTTTGTATGCTAGCCAAGTACGGCAGGCAGGTACGGCTGCCCCCAACCCTCAGCTGCCTATTTGTACTCGGCTGGGAACTAAAAAAATAGGGAAGCCCTTTTTTTAATTATTTCATGAATTTCATGATATAATTAAAAATAAAAATCGACATGGGCTTCGACGCTCCCGTGCGGCCTAATCACTCAATGAGTGAGCAGAGGCTGCGGGTTGTAAGCGGTGACGTCACTGCTACCACCCTTGCTAACGTAATCTGACAAGCGGGTTACTATAGCAACGGTGCTCCGATCACGTGATTCCCGGTGCCGCAATTCACCGGCTGTGGCAGCCAGTCCTTGCATGTGGGCTGACTCTGTAAAGATGCACAAAGGAGCACCGCGTATCGGAGAGATGCACTGACAGGACCTAACATGACGTCTAGCCATGTGACCAGTCTGTAGCTAATGAGATAATACACACGTGACTGGTCACATGCTATTTTGACGTCACGGAAGGTCCTATTATCAGTGCTGGTTACCGGGAGGACGCAGCGATTATCGGAAGGAAAAATGGCAGGAGACAGAGTGCAGGACGCGTTGTGGGGACCTGTAAGTGTAATGGCAATGTTTATTAACTGTATGTGTACATGTATAATGTGTTTTTATGTGTTTTGTGTTTGCCTGCCATTGGTTTCAATGGGGTTCGAAGTGGTTCGTCGAACGTTCGATGAACGTTCACCGAACGGAGCCTCCGTTCGACGAACCGAACTCGAACTCTAGGGGGGTGGCTCATCTCTAATCTATAGCTGCTACTACCATCTGCCCGACAGGACAGCGACAGCAGCGACGGCCCATTCCCTGGCCGCATACCACAGGTGGTGTCACAACATTCACCTCACTACTACCCCCATCATCCATCCCCAGCCATCTTCTGTATGCCTTGGGGCAATGGAACCGGGCTAGGCCGCTCTTGACAATGACAGTCGACGGCTCGGCGACGAGCAGGTTAACTGCCTGCCCCGTGGGGCGCTACACTGCCACATGACCACATGCCATCAAAGCACCTGACTAGGTGGGTCAACAATCAGTGTCTGCGAGTGACATCACTGCTTCTTTTCCTATGCTACGTGCTTGCCAATCCACTCTCCAGCTCGCAGGAGCGAATGCATCCAGCCAGGGGCGTAACTACTGCGGTCGCAGAGGTCGCCATTGCATCCGGGCCCAGCAGCTTAGGGGCCCGCTCTGCAGACCACGCGGCCGCTATATGTACCGGTGCCACCGCCGCTGACAGCGGGCCCCCCTGCTCGGTGTCATCGGCAGCAGCACTGGGCCTCCCTGCCCGGTGTCATCGGCGGCGGCACTGGGCCCCCCTGCCCGGTGTCATCGGCGGCAGCACTGGGTCCCCCTGCCCGGTGTCATCGGCGGCAGCACCGGGCCCCCCTGCCCAGTGTCATCAGTGTCGGCACCGGGTCCCCATGCCCGGAGTTATCGGCGGCAGCAATGGGTCCCCATGCCCATTGTCATCAGTGTCAGCACCGGGTCCCCATGTCCGGTGCTATCGGCGGCAGCATAGGGTCCCCATGCCCGGTGTCATCGGCGGCAGCACCGGGACCCCCTCCCCCGTCTTCATGCACAGCAATAATGAAGTGTAGAGCGGCGCTCCATCATTCTCTCCCTGTGCGCGGTGACATCACTCCTGTGCGACTGCTGTGCAGAGAGCACAGAGTGCAGGACGGGAGGACAGTGACACAGGGAGGCCTGGGGGAGGCTGCACTATACACAGGGAGGCCTGGGGGAGGCTTCACTATACACAGGGAGGCCTGGGGGAGGCTTCACTCTACACAGGGAGGCCTGGGGAAGGCTGCACTATACACAGGGAGGCCTGGGGAAGGCTGCACTATACACAGGGAGGCCTGGGGAAGGCTGCATTATACACAGGGAGGCCTGGGGGAGGCTTCACTATACACGGAGGCCTTGGGGAGGCTGCACTGTACACAGGGAGGCCTGAGGGAGGCTGCATTATACACAGGGAGGCCTGGGGGAGGCTGCAGTATACACAGGGATGCCTGGGGGAGGCTGCAGTATACACAGGGAAGCCTAGGGCAGGCTGCAGTATACACAGGGAGGCCTGGGGGAGGCTGCATTATACACAGGGAGGCCTGGGGAAGGCTGCAGTATACACAGGGAGGCCTGGGGGTGGCTGCAGTATACACAGGGAGGCCTGGGGGAGGCTGCAGTATACACAGGGAGGCCTGGGGGAGGCTGCAGTATACACAGGGAGGCCTGGGGGAGGCTGCATTATACACAGGGAGGCCTGAGGGAGGCTGCATTATACACAGCGAGGCCTGGGGGGGCTGTATTATACATAGGGAGGCCTGGGGGAGGCTGCACTATACACAAGGAGGCCTGGGGGAGGCTGCACTATACACAGGGAGGCCTGGGGGAGGCTGCATTATACACAGGGAGGCCAGGGGGAGGCTGCATTATACACAGGGAGGCCTGGGGGAGGCTGCATTATACCCAGGGAGGCCTGGGGGAGGCTGCATTATACACAGGGAGGTCTGGGGGAGGCTGCATTACACACAGGGAGTCCTGGGAGAGGCTGCATTATACACAAGGAGGCCTGGGGGAGGCTGCATTATACACAAGAAGGCCTGGAGGAGGCTGCATTATACACAGGGAGGCCTGGGGGAGGCTGCATTATACACAGGGATGCCTGGGATAGCTGCATTATACAAAATGTAGAACACCTTATACATGGACTATAGGGGTGCATTTACATGGAGGAGTATGGGGCTGCATAATACAATATCAAGATTTATGGGGCTGCATTATAATACATATAGGACTATGGGGGCTACATTATAATATATGGAAGACTATGGAGGCTACCTTATACATGGAGGATTATGGGGGTGCATTATAAAACATTGAGGACTATGTGGTGCAGTATAATATATTGAGTACTATGGGGAGAATTATAATACATGGAGAACTATGGGAAATGCATTATAATACATGGAGGACTATGGAAGTGCATTCTATTATATGAAGGGTTATGTGGGACCCTTTATACTATTTGGAAAGCAATGTGGGGGCCATTACAGTATTTGGAGAACTATATACAAGGGGGGACAAAGATACAAGCATGGGATGCAAACGTTTTGTGCTGAGGGAAAGAGGCTCTTTCCCTCAGCACCCAGCTTTCCCATGCTTTTCTATATTCTTCTCTCAGCACCCAGCTTTCCCATACTCTGATATGGGAAAGCTGGGTGCTGAGGGAAAGATGTATAGCAGAGCATGGGGAAGCTGGGTGCCGATGACAAGATGCATATCAGAACATAGGAAAGCAGAGTGCTGATAGAGGAATTTCAGATCATGGGAAATCTGGGTGCTGAGGGTAAGAGCCAAGTGTCAGCGTTGATTATCATGTACCCTGAGTGTCAGTGTCATCCCGTACCCAAGTGTCGGTGTACAGTACAGACCAAAAGTTTGGACACACCTTCTCATTCAAAGAGTTTTCTTTATTTTCATGACTCTGAAAATTGTAGATTCACGTTGAAGGCATCAAAACTGAATTAGCACATGTGGAATGAAATACTTAACAAAAAAGTGTGAAACAACTGAAAGTATGTCTTATATTCTAGGTTCTTCAAAGTAGCCACATTTTGCTTTGATTAATACTTTGCACACTCTTGGCATTCTCTTGATGAGCTTCAAGAGGTAGTCACCGGAAATGGTTTTCATTTCACAGGTGTGCCCTGTCAGGTTTAATAAGTGGCATTTCTTGCCTTATAAATGGAGTTGGGACAATCAGTTGTGTTGTGCAGAAGTCTGGTGGATACACAGCTGATAGTCCTACTGAATAGACTGTTAGAATTTGTATTATGGCAAGAAAAAAAGCAGCTAAGGAAAGAAAAACGAGTGGCCATCATTACTTTAAGAAATGAAGGTCAGTCAGTCCAAAACATTTGGAAAACTTTGAAAGTGTCCCCAAGTGCAGTGGCAAAAACCATCAAACGCTACAAAGAAACTGGCTCACATGAGGACCGCCCCAGAAAAGGAAGACCAAGAGTCACCTCTGCTGCGGACGATAAGTTTATCCGAGTCACCAGCCTCAGAAATCGCAGATCAGATTAGAGATCAGGTCAATGCCACACAGAGGTCTAGCAGCAGACACATTTCTAGAACAACTGTTAAGAGGAGACTTTGTGCGGCAGGCCTTCATGGTAATATAGCTGCTAGGAAACCACTGCTAAGGACAGGCAACAAGCAGAAGAGACTTGTTTGGGCTAAAGAACACAAGGAATGGACATTAGACCAGTGGAAATCTGTGCTTTGGTCTGATGAGTCCAAATTTGAGATCTTTGTATCCAATCACCGTGTCTTTGTAGAAGAGGTGAGCGGATGGACTCTACATGCCTGGTTCCCACCGTGAAGCATGGAGGGGGAGGTGTGATGGTGTGGGGGTGCTTTGCTGGTGACACTGTTGGGGATTTATTCAAAATTGAAGGCATACTGAACCAGCATGGCTACCACAGCATCTTGCAGCGGCATGCTATTCTATCCGGTTTGCGTTTAGTTGGACCATCATTTATTTTTCAACAGGACAATGACCCCAAACACACCTCCAGGCTATGTAAGGGCTATTTGACAAAGAAGGAGAGTGGGGGCGTGGCCTGAGCAGCATGTGAGGAAGACCTGTGTAGAGACAGCTCCTGCAAAAAACTCCTGTATAATCCTGTCCAGCTGGGGTTAAAGTTTGTTTTACTGCTTTCCTGGAGTGGTGACCTCTCCTAGACTGAGGGGGCTTCAAAGACCTGAGTGATATGACCAGAACTCGGGCTGATAAGAAGCGTGGGACACAGGCCACACTCATGGACGCTGGAGCTTCAGGTGGGGGCAGGGCGTCTGATGCAATAGCTCGCCTCAGCAAGTTTGCACGAGATCAGCCTGAGATACCTGGAGCTGTTAAGCAGTGTGACCTCAGCGTGGAGGAGATCCCAGGACAAGAACTGATGGAGGAGGAAGAGCAGCAGGGAGCTGTGAGTATGTTGGCTGCTGCCAGTAATGTGGAGCAGGGGGACCTTAGAGCTGCAGATGAAAACACAGATCCTGGGAGAGCAGAGCCCACCCTCAGTGATGTGCTTGCAGCAGTAAATACCTGCAACAATATGCTAGCCACTTTGAACATACAGATGGGAGGAATTAAAATGGACATTTCATCTATCAGGCACGAGTTGCAGGGGGTCAATGTACGGGTGGGGGCCCTGGAAGACCGGGTCAGTGCCACAGAGGATAAGCTTCCCCCTCTGACTCAGGACCTTGGCAGAGCAATCCACAATATCTCATTGCTTAGGGCTAAGGTGGACGATCTAGAAAACAGATCCCGCAGAAGCAATCTCCGACTGGTCGGGGTCCCAGAAAAGGCAGAAGGCAATAATCCAGTAGCTTTTTTTGAAATGTGGCTCCCCAAGACTTTGGGTATGGATCTGTTTTCTCCTTTCTTCACTATTGAGCGGGCACATAGGGTCCCCACTAGACCCCCACCACCAGGGGCACCCCCTCGT
This sequence comes from Anomaloglossus baeobatrachus, assembly GCF_048569485.1. NCBI lineage: Eukaryota > Metazoa > Chordata > Amphibia > Anura > Aromobatidae > Anomaloglossus > Anomaloglossus baeobatrachus. The sequence continues at coordinate 77,451,294 of NC_134353.1, read as the reverse complement.
CCTATCCTCCTCAAGCTACTGCACTTCAGGGACAGGGACACTGCGCTCCGCAGAGCCCGGGAGATTAAGGATCTGGCTATTGACGGCCATAAGGTCTCACTGTACCCGGATTTTTCCACTGAAATCCAGCAGAGGAGAGCGCAATTTATTGATGTCAAAAAACGCCTGAGGCAGCTGCAGATCTCTTACTCAATGCTATACCCTACCAGGCTGCGAGTGGTGGCGGATGGTGGGACAAAGTTTTTTGACACTCCAAAGGATGCAGCCGCATGGCTCGATACCAATGAAAAAGGACTGCGCAGAAATCACCGCTGAGGATTATTGCGGATTCCTTGCTGTTGGACTTGCTGAGGTGACCTTGCTATGTTTCCCGGCTGGAACACTTATGGACGGTTGGCAGGAGCCACCCAGATAGGTTACTATGCAGTTGATGACTGTTCAGGAACTTAAACCGTTATGTGCTCTTAGGGTTATGTTTAGCCCCACTTCCCTCTGTTTGAGAGGAATGTCCTGGTTTACTGTGTATGTTTTTATGTTGTTTGACCTTTTTGTTTTATGCACCTGTTTGGTCTATGCTCATCTATGGGAACTGCTGCAGATGGGTCCGGAGGTCCCCGCTTGCTGCCCCCTGCTGTTACATATGTGCACTCACCCTTATGGCGAAGGAGGTTAATATAGTGGCCTGGAATGTGCGAGGATTGGGTGAAGCCACTAAAAGATGTGCAGTTTTTCTGTTTCTACAGCAGCTTAAGCCAGACATAATATTCTTATCAGAAACGCACTTGGTGAAGGAGCGGCTCCACTTGCTCCACAAAAAATGGATAGCCCATGAGTATCACTCTGTATATACCACACATTCCAGGGGGGTGAGTGTCCTGGTACACAGGACAGTGCCGTTTGAGTGTCTTAAAGCTTCTGTGGATCAGGAGGGTAGATTTGTATGTCTTTACTGTGTCCTTCATAATGTGCGCTGTGTTCTAGTTGCAATTTATATTCCGCCGCCATACACAGGGGAACCATTGAAACGTATCCTCAATTTTGTTGCTTCCCTCCCTGAGGTCCCCACCCTATTAGTAGGAGACTATAATAATTACTTGCACCCGTATTGGGATAAGTTACATACAGGGAATATCTCAGTGGGGGCGGCAGCTACATCCCTTGCCACACTGATGGAGGAGGTGGGATATGTAGATATTTGGCGTATTAGAAACCCGCAGGTCCGGCAGTATTCATGCTATTCTAGTTCTCATCATTCACTGTCCCGGATTGACCTGGCCATTGGAAATGCTCAGCTGCTGCCTTGTGTAGCTTCAGTCACGTACCTGGCCAGGGGGGTGTCTGACCACTCCCCACTACAGGTCCGTCTAAGGCTTGGGGACCCAGACCGGCTGGCGGGGATACCTTGGCGGCTCAACCCTTTTTGGATACAACTGATAGGGGGCACTCTGACTGACACTATACGGGAATATTTTGTGACAAATGACGGTACGGCATCTAAACATATAGTGTGGGACGCAATGAAGGCGTATGTTCGTGGGACATATATTAGGGAAATTTGCACCCGAAAGGCGAAAACAAGAGAGCGCACTAAGTATCTGACGGACACTTTAGGTGATGCAGAACGACTTCTTATATCTAACCCTACAGATGATGCCAAGCGGGACTTAGAGAAGGCACAGAGAGCTCTGAGAGACCATATGACTTCCTTGGCCACTAACAAACGCTTTTTCCTTAAGCAGCGGTACTTTACGGAGGGGGAGAGTGTGGGACATCTCTTGGCTACAATTGCTAGGGCGCAGGAGGGATTGACCTATATCACCAAATTGAAACTTGACACTGGAGAGGAGGTGAGGGACAGCGGGAGGATTGTGGAGGTCATGCAACAGTATTACACCCAATTATACTCCTCTAAATCGCATTATGGGGATGAGGAACTGCGGGACTTTGTGGAGGAGATCACTCTCCCCAGTCTGTCAGATAGTGAGAGAGAATCCCTGAATAGAGATATAGACCTGGAGGAGCTGGAGGAGGCGCTCGGTCAAATCCAAAATGAAAAGGCCCCAGGTGCGGACGGACTCCCGGGGGAATTCTACAAATTATATACCCATCTGCTGCTGCCAAGACTCTTGGATGTGTTCAGAGATGCTGAGGAGAAGGGATCCCTCCCTGCATCCATGAGGGAGGCTATTATTGTTCTGATTTTAAAACCCGGGAAAGATCCGACCGCGCCTGACTCCTATCGCCCAATCTCGCTGCTTACATTAGATATTAAATTAATCGCTAAAATTCTAGCTAACAGATTGTCCCGGGTGATCACGTCAGTGATCCACGAGGATCAGACTGGATTCATCCCCAATAAATCTACTTCCATTAATTTGCGACGTTTATTCCTGGGGATACAGCTAAGTTCTGAGGGGAGAAACAAGGAGAGGGCAGTCCTGTCATTAGATGCAGCCAAAGCCTTTGACAGTATTGAATGGAATTTCCTATGGGTAGTTTTGGAGAAATTGGGTCTTGGCTCCAGATTTATTGGCTGGGTCAAATTGTTATATGCCTCTCCGCGGGCCAGGATTCGAGTTAATCGTTGTACCTCCTCGTCTTTTAATTTGGCCAGGGGCACGAGACAGGGCTGTCCTCTCTCTCCATTACTATTTGCAGCGGCAATTGAGCCATTGGCGGCTATGCTTCGTGCATCCGCTGGCGTAAAGGGGTTTGAGATAGGCGGTCTGGAGCATAAGGTTTCCCTCTATGCGGACGATTTGTTGCTGTATCTCAGGGAGGTGGGGACATCGGTGGGCCCAGCAATAAATATTATTATAGACAAAGAAGGAGAGTGATGGGGTGCTACACCAGATGACCTGGCCTCCACAGTCACCAGACCTGAACCCAATCGAGGTCGTTTGGGGGTGAGCTGGACCTCAGAGTGAAGGCAAAAGGGCCAACAAGTGCTAAGCATCTCATCTACCTCTTGAAGCTCATCAAGAGATTGTCAAGAGTGTGCAAAGCAGTAATCAAAGCAAAAGGTGGCTACTCTGAAGAACCTAGAATATAAGACATATTTTCAGTTGTTTCACACTTTTTTGTTAAGTATTTCTTTCCACATGTATTAATTCATAGTTTTGATGCCTTCAATATGAATCTACAATTTTCAGAGTCATAAAAATAAAGAAAACTCTTTGAATGAGATGGTGTGTCCAAACTTTTGGTCTGTACTGCATGGGGGGGGGGTCCGAACTTTGCACCGGGGCCCGTCAATCTCTAGTTACGCCACTGCATCCAGCCCTGCATCTGTCACTGCACATTCGCAAGCACCATCAGCAACCACGTACAATTCTTTGTCCCAGAACAGCGTTCAGTTGTGCCTATCCCAGGCCTTGTAACATGAACCTAAATACCCAGCCACCCACCCACAGACTCAAACAGTAAATGGGCACATTTCCAAACTGCTTACTCTGAAAATATTGCCGTTTAGCATTGTGGACACTGAGGCTTTCCACAACCTAGTGGCCATCCCTTGGTACTCAGTCCCCAACCACCACTATTTCTCCCGGTGTGCCATCTCCACCATACACCAGGACGTGTTCCATAACATCACCCTTGCCCTGACGAATGAAGTTATGGAAAGGACCACTTAATGTCTGACACATGGACAAGTTCTTGTGGCCAGAAACGCTATATTTCCCTGATGTCACACTGGGTGAACCGTAGGCCGGGACCCTGTGACCCTGACGGCACATGTGATCCCGACGCAGTTGATTGTATGCCCTAGTTTCATCAGGGTTTCCTCCGCCTCCTACAAGAGTTCCTGCACCCCCCTCCTCCTCCATCTCCAAATTGTCATCACGGAGCATATTATCCATATGATTTACAAATTGGAAGCACTGCAGCACTACCTCGGTGAAGCGGCAACAGGCTCTGCTGAAACTAATTTGTATAATTTGTATAGGTGACAAACAGCACAATATCCTGCAGAGTTGTAGAAAGCTGTAACAGACCATACAGATTTGTGGCTCTTGTAACTGAACCTACAGCCAGGCATGGTCGTGTGTTATAGTGGCCTTAATCTGGTGACGGCTCTGAAGCTTATCAAGCTCACACACCTACCATGCCTGGCCAACGTGCTTAACTTAGTAGTTCATCGATTTATGAAAACCTGTCCATATTTGCCTGAGCTACGCCCATTTCCGCAAGTTCGCGAGTCAGCTACAACTGATGCCAGTTTATCAGATCTGATACAATGCTTGCAAGTGCCAGCTCACCAACTGGTGTGTGACGTGACCACGTGCTGGAACGCCATATTACACATGTCGGCAAGACTTTGTGAGCAGCAAAGGACAGTAGTTCAATACTGGCTACAACATGCCCATCGGTACTCTAATCAGCCTGTGTACATAAGAACCGTCAAGTGGGCATGAATATCTTACATCTATAAGGTTCTACAAAACTTTGAAGAATCAACCAATGAATCAACTTTGAGCAACGATGATGTCATAATCAGCGTAACCATTCCACTTCTGAGTCTACTTAATCTCTCCTGCTTCTCCTGGAAGATTTGCATGTGGAGCAGTTAGACATGGAGGAAGAAAGTACTCAGGGTGATACTACCCAACCCAGCTTCATTTCACCTTCTCAGCACAGATTGGGTGATAAAGAGGAGGAGGAACAGAAGATGGTTGCCTGCACTTCAGAAGGTACTACCCATACCAGCTCCATCTCTTCTGTTCAGTGTGGATGAGCTAAAGAGGAGAGAGAGGAGATGGAGAGTCATCTTCCTGGTGGGGACAGGGAAGTCTTGTCTGTTTGGAGTCTGGCACACATGGCTGTCTTTATGTCCCGCTGCCTTTCACGTGACCCTTGCGTTATATGCATTTTGGCTAACACTAATTACTGGTTGTTCATCGTTCACGACCCACATTACAAGCAGAACTTTTCATTTCTTCTCCCTGTGGCAGAAAGGGTTAGTGGAATGATTCAATACCAGAAGGCCTTAGAAGAACAATTAGTACAAAAATTCCCATCTGACATTGCAGTCGGCAGAGGTCATAGTTCCTTGGTCAACCAAGGAGCAGAGATGAAGGAGACACACATCAGGTCCAACAGAGGCAGAAGAACACTCTTGAAAGGTCTGGGATAGTTTAATTAGACCCTCCCTGCACCTGACAAGGAGGGAAAGTTTTGGAATATGGTGAAGAAGTATCTAGTCAACCATACTAGCGTCCTCCATGATTCCTCTGTGCTGTACACCTATTGAGTATCCAAGTTGGACCAGTGGCATGAACTGTCTCGCTATGCCTTTGAGGTGTTGGCCTGCCCTACCGCCAGGGGCATAATAACCAGACTGAGTATGCTGACTGGCTGACTCTTATCAAAATAAACAAGGAATGGATTGACCTGGACTTCTCAACCCCATTGGATGACATCTGCAGAACCAAAAGCCTATTCAAATGTCCTTTTTTTTTCTAATGTATTCCCATGCATCCTTTATGGTTCATGTTTTTTTTATTGTCCTCCCCCTCCTCCATTATATCAACAGGGTCATCATGCTGCCCACTCTCAACATTTTTAGAGGGTGGCCCTTGCTCCATATTTTAAGAAGGTAAACAGGCAGCCCTGACTCATCATTTGTAAAGGGTCATCATGCTACCCTCGCTCTTAATTTTTCGAGAGTGTGTATAATGCACTCCTTCATAATTTCTTTCAGGTTTTTTATGCATACCTCTAGAATGCTCTTACGCATATATAGTAGATGTATACCCCCCCGGGGTAAATATTTTTCAACCCTTGCACTTAGTGCGTAGGTTTTACCAGTCTAGGAGGCCCAATCCTTAAAAATAGAAAAAAATGTTTTGAGGTCCTCCTCTATGTGTCTTCCAGGGTGTATTCCAGTCCCTCCTTTTAATTTCTTTTTGCATCCATCTCATTGATTTTCCTGCACTCTCAGCCCTCCTGTTAGGGTCTTCTGGAGAAGTGATTGAGTTTCCTATTGACTTCCATTATTCGATTCGAGTGCTGAGCACTCCAGCATTTTAGTGCTAACTCATCACTAACCCTAATCATTTCTATGTGACCTGCGTCTTCCAAGCCAAAAGCCTAAAAATTTTAAAGGGCAGGTAGGATCCAGTAAGTATTAAAAACAGACTTCATCCGTGAAATTTAGCCCACGTCTAGACCACAATGCACAGACTGGCCGTATGTCTCCTGTCCCAAACTCAGCAGCCTCATAGGCATATCTAAGGCTGCTGAGTTTAAAACAGAAGACCTGCGGCCAGTCTGTGCATTGTGGTCTGTGCGCTGGCTGATTTTCACATATGTCTGACTGAGCCTTAAGGGGTACTTTGCACACTACGACATCGCAGGTGCGATGTCGGTGGGGTCAAATTGAAAGTGACGCACATCCGGCATCGCAGGCGACATCGTAGTGTGTAAAGCCTAGATGATATGATTAACGAGCGCAAAAGCGTCATAATCGTATCATCGGTGTAGCGTCGGCGTAATCCATAATTACGTTGACGCGATGGTCCGATGTTGTTCCTCGCTCCAGCAGCAGCACACATCGCTGTGTGTAAAGCCGCAGGAGCGAGGAACATCTCCTACCGGCGTCACCGCGGCTCCCGTAGGATATGCGGAAGGGAGAAGGTGGGCGGGATGTTTACATCCCGCTCATCTCCGCCCCTCCGCTCCTATTGGCCGCCTGCTGTGTGACGTCGCAGTGACGCCGTACGACCCGCCCCCTTAATAAGGAGGCGGGTCGCCGGCCAGAGCGACGTCCCAGGACAGGTGAGTCCATGTGAAGCTGCCGTAGCGATAATTTTCGCTACGGCAGCTATCACAAAGCTATCGCAGCTGCGACGGGGGCGGGGACTATCGCGTGCCACATCGCAGCATCGGCTTGCGATGTTGCAACGTGTAAAGCCGCCCTTAGTCTAGTGGAAGGAGAAGTGCTCAGCCAAATATGGAGGCTGTCAACACCTCCAAATGTTTGCTACAAAGAGGCAAAAAAACTGAACAGCACCTCCTAATAGAATGCAGCAAGTCATAAGAGGTACAAGCTGCTGTGTCTGTATTATACACAATATAAGGGCTTACTTTTATCTGCAGGGACAGAGAGACTGGTCAGACTTGATGGGAAGATGGATTGAGATAAATACAAAGCAATCCAGGAAGAAATTTGCTGCTGACAGATGCTCTCCATCCAATCTCAATGAGCTCAATCTCATGTACAAAAAAGAATGGCCAAAACTTTCAGGCTGTAGATGTGCAAAGCAAAGCTGGTGGAGACCTACCACGAAAGATGGTCCTACAAAGTATTACCTCGGGGGGACTGAATAGAAATGCACGTCACAATCTTCAGATTTATATTTTTTAATATTTGGAAAACCCTGTATCATTTCCCTTAGAGTTCATAAATACTTAGCGTTGGTATATCACAGAAAATCTCAATAAAATATATATACCTTATTTTTCGGTTCATAAAACGCAATGGATTATAAAACGCACCCCAAATTCAGAGAAAAAAAGGGTGAAAAAAATCTGGTCCGTCTTATAATCCAGTGATGTCTTAAGGCCCCGTCACACATGGAGATAAATCTTTGGCAGATCTGTGGTTGCAGTGAAATCATGGACATATTGTTCCATTTGTACACAGCCACAAACCTGGCACTGATTGTCCACAATTTCACTGCAACCACAGATCTGCCACAGATTTATCTCTGTGTGTGACACGGCCTTTACCGGAGGAGGGTGGCAGCGGTGGTGGAGTGGGGTCACAAGAGACAGGGACACGGTGGTGGAGCAGGGAGATGTTGCGGGCAGTGGGTGTCCCAGATGCTGTCCCAGAAACTGTCGGCTGTGCTGGGGCTGGGCCAGCTGTGCTGGTGCTGGAGCTCAGACTGCGGTGGCTGGGGCTGTGGTCGGTGAGGGCTTCAAAGAAATGTCGTCCAGAGTCAGTTCGAGCGTCGATTGAGCTCTTGGCTCAATGGCAAGTCGAGATCTCATCTGTGTAAGAGCCACCTCCAGGAGCCATTTTCCTTAGGTCCGCTGCTGGGAGATCAATGGCCAGAGGCAGCATATGCACAAATGAGATCTTGAACCGAGAGCTCCATCTGCGTATGTGCCGAGTCCAGGTACCATTTTTTAAAGTCCTCATCGCCTGCCCCGCAGCTCCAGCACCAGCCGCTGCAGCACCAGCCGCCGCAGCACCAGCCAACGCAGCCCCAGCAACAGCCGCTGCAGAGCCCGTACCAGCCACCGAAAATGTACCGCCCCGCGCTCGTCTGCAGCCGAGGCGCTCGGGTCCGGGATCGTTTGGTGACCTGGGGGTCATGTCGCTCTGCAAGTTGATGCTGGTGATCTCGATAGGGGTAGTTAGATAGGTGTATGGCCGGAGCAGTGTTTGAGTTTGTGACAGCACCCACGGGACGTGGTGAAGGTGTAGACACCACCGCTGCAGTTACGGGGCACCCGGGGGAGATGGTAGTGCAGCAAGATGTTAACCCCTCCGTGGAATGGTGGCCCCGGGACCCGCTTGGGGAGAGCTGGGCAATCGGGCAGTGCAGGGCGGTGCGCGGCCAGATGGCACTGTTGTACTCACGATTACTGACACACACAAGTCTCTGATGAACAAAGTTGATGCTGGTCGGTGGCCGCAGCCGGCTGCGTTTTGTCCCCCACCCAGGTTGGTGGTCCTGGCCTTCTTCCTGCACTTTGTTATGTTTGTATAGACTGCCTGTGCCTTAGCAGCGGGAGTCCGCTCCCCGGCTGTGTATGTACCGCTGGAGTCCGTTTGCCCGCAGGCGCTGGCCCGTGGGATCTCTCTGCCTGTGCGGTGGCTTTCTATCCCCCTCGGTGGGCTGTTGCCTTCTTTCGGGTCTTGGGATGGGAAATGACCTAAGGTCCAGACCTCAATCAGTGAATTTGACGTGGTCCAGTGGCTTCTGGGCCTCGTTCTGGGTCTGAGTACGCCCCTTGTGCTCCGGTTTCCAGTCGGTTCCTCGGTTCGGTACCTGCGGGCCACTACCCTGTCCCGGTCCCTTACGGTTCCACCTGGCCATCTTCCTGCCTCCTGCCTCCTAGCCAAGGTACCAGGGCTACGACCCTGGCACCTGTCAGTTTTCCACTGCAGACCTGTCACCACAGGCCTGCTGCACACTCCTCCTCTACAAACTGATCTGACTGACTGTGAACTTGAACTGACCACTGTTTTCCTGCCTCAGGCCCTCTGGACTCCTCCAACTGCCTGGCTCCGCCCCCTGGTGTGACCATCAAGCCTCTGGGGGAGGTGACTAGCTTTTAATGTGGTTGGCTGCTGTTACCTTTTTAGGGGGACGGCTATTATGCAAGGGCCTACCCGTGACTACCTGGCTAGTCCAGGGCATCACACAGACCCCGCACAGCCATGGCAGCACCAGACCAGCCGCCGCAGCATTCACCCGGCCTCCTGCGAGCCCTCTCCACTAACCCCAGTAAGCTACATTTAGATTATAAGATGCACCCCTCACTTTCCTCTCAAATTTGTGGGAGGAAAAGTGCATTGTACAATCCGAAAAATACTGTAAGCTTATAGGTGTAATCTGAAAAAAAGTGGAAAAATTCATGGGGTATGAATACTTTTTCAAGGTACTATATGTATAGTATATGACAGCAGATCTCGGCAGATTCTGCTTGAGCGTGAATATACAGTATACACAAGGTACTACACCACAAGTCTAGACTATGTCCTGATGTCGTCTTCCAGAACTAAGGTGTGAATGAGTCTCGGAGGAGTTGGCATTTCTCAATGTGCCACACGTGCGATGATATAGGAGGGCATCGGAGGCTCTTATATAAAATACTCATCTTGTTCACCGCCACTGTGTGCATCTAAAATTGGGTTACTATGGTAACCTTGATGTGACCCCGGTGCGGTAGACAGATGGGGAGAGCGGTTGGCTCTGTCAATAATGTATTTAGGTTTTCAGATAGAAAAGCAGAGGATTAATGCACTTAGACGTTGCAGCGTAAAGCTTCTTCGTAGGTCAGTAATGTATCATATCTGGCCCAGATTCATCTGAGTGAAATAATGGCAGGAAAATATACTTACTCACAAAATACGCACTTTACATGTCAACCGCTGACCTCTGATGATCTGAGTTCATGGAGAACTTCGAATGAAGTTGATAGGAGGCATCAGCCGATAACCTAAAATATTACTGCACCTTCTCTTTAACAAACACCAATAATTGGTCTTATGTAAATAAAGCTTAAAGGGATTGTACAGGATTAGAAAAACATGACTCCATTCACTTTAAGTGAACCGAGCTGCAAGATCACATGCAGGGACAGATGTGAACCAGTTTTAGAAATCAATCATCCATATTTTGCTAATTTTTGGAAAACCCTTTTAAATCGTATAATGGCGGATTATTAGAGTTTCTAATCTACTTTCATCACCTTCACAATCTTCTGCTCTCACAGCTGCTGAGTTTGTTACAATACGGACGTTAAAGAGATAGTGTAACCTTAAAAAATGCTATTTAGCAGCAGATATGGGATTAATCTGCTGGTTATTAGCCTAACAATGCTGCCTGGCCATCTTATTGAAAGTGCGGCTACTGGGAGAAAATGAACTTGTTTTTTTCTGGGAGCCGCCGGCCTCCAGCTGTCTGTTTTATCGGCACTGGGTATCAAAATACGGGGAACCCTACTCCATTTTTTCCAATAATTTATTTATTTTTACTCTCCACTTCAGGACTCAGACAACTAGTGTGAAGGCAACCAATCACAGATGCTGGAACATCTGCAGTCTGACTGCAACCAATCACAGGTGCTGTTATAGAGAGTGGGTGGGGGAAGCAGTGCATATTCATAAGGATAAATGAGCGGATCTGGAAGCAGTGTGACAGCCATGTGGAAAATCAGTAAGTATAATTGTCCTGCTTTAATCCCTTTTGCAGCCCTCAAGCCCTTACTAACACCATTTTACAGCACAAAAGTTCCCATAAACTTATATATGGGTTCGGGTTCAAGTCTGGTCCCCAACCGGACTTTCTTTTTAAGTCTGCCCGGACCCGACGAACCCGAAAACATCTGTAGGTTTGCCTTTCTCTTGTTGTGGCTCCTCCAGCGAATTCTTTGCTCCCAAATCCAAATTCCCCCTTCCATCTGATCCTCAAAGTGTGCATATTCTACATTGTGTTCACATTTTTGGCATTTCTTTAGCAATGTAGAGCCCACTTAATTTACGTGTCGACAGTAGCATGAGCTGAGCACAATGTATGGGCACTAGAATATACTGGACACTACAATGTATGGGTACTACAATCCCAGATTTGCAATTTACACTCAGCAACATCCACTGCTGCTTGTTTATGGAAAACTCCCATAGAGTCAAAATTATCACTACATTTGTAGACATGTAAACCGACACTCGGGATATGGGATAATGATGCCGACACTCAGGGTACGGGATAATGACACTGACACTTGGTTCCTTCCCTCAGCACCCAGGTTTCCCATGATCTGAAATTCCTCTTCTATCAGTACCCAGCTTTCCCATGTTCTGATATCCATTTTGTCCTCGGCACCCAGCTTCCCCATGCTCTGCTATACATCCTTCCCTCAGCACCCAGCTTTCCTATAACAAAGCATGGGAAAGCTGAGTGATGAGAGAAGATGTATAGCAGAGCAAGGGAAAGCTGGGTGCTGAGAGAAGATGTATAGCAAAGCATGGGAAAGCTGGGTGCTGAGGGAAAGAGACTTTTTACCTCAGCACAAAAAGTTTGCATCCCATGCTTGTATCTTTGACCCCCCCTTGCATATAGTTCTCCAAATACAATAATGGCCCCCACATAGCCTTTCATATAGTACATGGGTTCCCATATAATCCTTCATATATTAGAATGCACCCATAGTCCTCCATGTATTATAATGAATTTCCCATAGTCCTCCATGTGTAAAGTAGCCCTCATAGCCCTCCAATTATTATAATGCAACTCCCCTAGTCCTCCATGTATTATAATTCACCCCATAGTTCTCCATATATTATAATGCAACCCATAGTACTCTATATATTATACTGCACCAGATAGTCCTCCATGTTTTATAATGCACCCCCATAGTCCATGTATAACGTATCCTTCATTTTGCATTATGCAGCCCCATAGACCTCCATGCACCCCTATAGTTAATATATAAGTTGTCCTTCATATTGTATTATGCAGCCCCATAGACTTCCATGTATAATAGACCCCCATAGTCCATGTATAAGGTAGCCCCCATAATCCTCCATATATTATAATGCAGCCCTCATAGTCCTATATGTATTATAATGCAGTCCCATAGACCATCAGATTGTATTATGAAGCCCCACACTCCTGCATGTATAATGCACCCCTATAGTCCATGTATAAGGTGTCCTTCATGTTGTATTATGCAGCCCCATAGACCTCCATGTATAATGCAACCCCTTAGACCTCCATGTATAATCCAGCCTCTAGATCTCCATGTATAATGCAGCCCCGACACTTCCATGTATAATGCAGCCCCATAGACCTCCATGTATAATTCAGGTCCATAGACCTCCAGGTATAATGCAGCCCCATAGGTCTCCATGTAAAATGCAGCCCCTAGACCTCCATGTATAATGCAGCCCCTAGACCTCCATGTATAATGCAGCCCCATAGACCTCCATGTATAATGCAGCTCCTAGGCCTCTGGCCACAGTGTAATCACTGATTTAAAAAAAACAAACAAACAACAACAACCTCGTTCCCCTGCTGCTGTGGTCAGAGCGTCCTTCCATACTGCACTCTGTAGTGTCAGTCAGCACTGTAGTCGCACAAGAGTGACATCACCATGCTCGGCTGAGACGTCGAGCGCAGGCACTGGGGAAGAATGATGAATTATGGAGCGGTGCGCGCCGCTCCATGCTTCATCTGTACTATGATAGGTGAGGGGGGTCCGGTGATGCCACCACTGACACCGGGCCCCCCTGAGTCACGGGACATATAGCAGCCGCGGGTTCTGCCACTGAACAGTGCAGGTCCTCTCTCACAGAGAGCAGCCAGCTGCTAATCTGCAGGGCAGGCGCTGGGCCTCTAACCTGCTGGGCCCAGTCGCGATGGCGACCTCTGCGACCGCAGTTGTTACGTCCCTACTCCTTCCCTTCTGTGCTTTCCACTATGGCTGAAAAGTATTTCCTGATTACATGTAGGGTATTTGCACACTCAAGAGAAATTGCACAACAAACTGTGAGGTCCATTTTTTTCTATTAGTTCTTAAATTTTAAATTTTAAATTTGTGAATAAAACAACATTCTAGTAGTAAAAATGTAAGTACCGTATTCTTTCTTAACTGGCCAATGGTGTAAAACTCTGTGGAGCACATATGGTGTCAAGATGCTCACTGCTCCCCTGGTGAATTAATTGGGGGTTTACATAGTAACACGGGGTCAATTATGGAGGGGTTCTGCTGATTGGGCACATCAGTGGATCTGCAGTGTGACATAGCACACTCAAACCATTCCAGCAACTCTGAACTCCAAAATTGCGCTCCTTCCCTTTAGAGCTTTGCACTGTGCCTCAAAAGTAGTTTTTGATCACATATGGGGTATCAGTGGACTCGGGAGAAACTGGATAACAAATTGTAACATTCATTTTCTCATATTAAAGTTTTGAAAATGTAACATGTTTGGGCCAAAGGAAAATTTTAGTGTAAAAAATGGTAATTTTCCATTTATCAGCCTGATGTTATACAATTCTGTTAATTGGCTTAAACCTCTAGATGAATTCCTCGAGAGGTGCAGTTTCCAAAATAGGGTCATTTCTAGGGGCTTCTTTTGTTTTGGCATGTTATGGGCTCTTCAAATGTGACATGACATCCGCAATCTATTCTAGCCAAAATTGCGCTCCAGAATTCAGTTGGCACTGCTTCCATTCTGAGCCCTGTCTTGTTCCCAAACAGTAGTTTTCCACCACATATGGAGTATTGATGAATTCAGGAGAAATTGCACAAAAAACTGTGCGGTCTTGCGTCGTGGGACCTCGTGTGGATTACGTCGGACCTGGACGGGTGTTTGGGGGTGTTAATAAAGTGGTGAAAGACGGGGCTTTTTTGTCTTTTATTTCAAATAAAGGATTTTTTGGGTGTTTGTGTTTATTTAATTTCACTTACAGATTAATAATGGGGAGTGTCTCAAAGACGCCTGCCATCACTAATCTAGGACTTATTATTACCCCTATTGCCATCACACCAGGGTAATCGGGAAGAGCTGGGTAAAGTCCTTGGACTGTTGCATCTTTATTGATGCAGCAATTCCCGGAGGCTGCTGGCTGATATTTTTAGGCTGGGGGTTCTCAATAACGTGGGTCTCCCCAGCCTGAATATACCAGCCCTCAGCTGTGAGGCTTTATCTTGTCTGTGTATCAAAATTGTGGGGGACTGGAGGCCGTTTTTTTTTATTCATTTATTTATTGTACTGTACGACATAGATCCGCCCACCGGCGGCTGTGATTGATTGCAGTCAGACAGCTGTCACTCAGTGTGGGGGCGGATCTGACTGCAAGCAATCACAGACAGGGAAGCAGTGAATATGTATGAGCTTAATGAGCGGGTGCAGTAAACATGTAATGAGGCTAATGAGCGGGTAGGGAAGAAGAATGAGAGGCAACGGGAGAAGTGATCAGTGGGTATGAAGCGGTTTGGAGAGAGAGAGAGAGAGACACAGACACCCCAAAATCACTCCAGCATCAATTTTGTCATTCTGGAACCAAATTCCTAAACTGCACTTTTGTTGACAAAACCGTGGATTAAACACATGCAAAACCGAAACAATTTGTAACCATATGTTTTTACTTGCGTTTTTCATCTCCTCATTGATTTCAATGGGTGACAAAAGTTGACAAAAACGCAAGAAGAATGAACATGCGGCTTCTTTTTTGTCACAAAATTTTGTCAAAAAAACTTCTGACAAATAAACTGCAACGTGCGCACAGCAAATCTGACTTCTCATAGACTTTGCTGGAAAGTCAAAAGAAAGTTCTGACAACAAAACCACCAAAAAAGACGAAAAAAACACAGCATCCACAGGCTATGGCTATGTTCACACAAAGATGCAGCGTTTTTGGCCCCAAAAAACGCACCCGCGACAAACGCATCAAAAAACGCATGCGTTTTTACCACATTTTGCCCAATACATTTTTTTTAAGTCAAATCTATTGACTGGAAGGGCTCAAAAACGCAAAAAGAATTGACTGGCTGCATCTTCAAAAATACAGCCAAAAACAGATGCACTGCATAGTCAGCAAAATAGAAATGTCATAGACTTTGCTGGGGGAAGGAAATACATGCATTTTGGTGCAGCTTTGTGCAAAATTGCACCAAAAACGCAGTAAACGATGCAGCGTGTGAACATAGCCTGCGGGGTCACTAGCACATCGTGAGCACAGTCAGGAGTCCTTGCATTGTTAAAGAGCCGAGTCGTCAGATCAGTCATCATGCTTAGTGATTGGGTCAGGAAGGAAAGGATAAATCGCTCCTTGGTGGCCGTAGCTGAAGAACCGGGTTCTGTAAAGAAGGAAATGCCTGTGGAAAATCTTGGTATATAAACTGAGCAGGGCAGATCAAGGTGCGTCTGCGCAGGACTCCACTGTCGGCTAGTGTAGATGACGTAGAACGCGTTATCTGTCGCGGGCAGAGGAGGGAACGCTGCGATCTCCCACTGCTCGGGTCCAGCTGCCGCTGCTGCTGCTGCTGCTCGGTGGTGGCTCGAGCGGTGGGCCGGATCCCGGGGACTCGAGTGGCGCTCCTCGCCCGTGAGTGAAAAGGGGAATTTTTGATTGTGGGGGTTTTTGATTATTGTCCGTGACGCCACCCACGGTTGTGGTGATATTGGTGACACCACCGCTGCTCTGGACGGGGATCCCGGGAGCGGTGACAGGGAGCAGCTTTGTTGTTAGTTCTCCCCTCCGTGGGTAGGGGGTTGGTTGTCCCGGGGCCCGGTGATGGGGTAGGGATGAATGGCAGGCGGGTTACGGGGCCTGGTGAGGTGCAGGGTCGCCGGTGCAGCGCTGTGCCGCACGGCACGGTGGTACTCACTCAGCCAATGATGAGGACACAGTTCTCGATAAAACACATGGCTGGATGGACGGGTCCCACTGACGGCTGCGTTGGTTTCTGCTCCCGGCAGGTTGGTGGTGACTGCCTTTCCCTGCACCTATGTACGGTAGATGGTTCCGATGGGTTCCCACCGGTAACCCGCTCCCCAGCTTGGGTATGGGCTGGAGGAACCCCTTTTGCCCGCAGAAACGGTTGCCTTGGCGGTGGCGGTGTCTCCCTCACTTGGTTGGACTGTTGCCTTCTGTCGGGACTTGGCTGTTGGGAAACCCAGGAGGTTCCCTTCACTAACGAATTTGGCAAATTCACGGCAACTCCTAGCCTTGCCGGGGTCCGTAAGCCCCTGCCAGATGGTGCTGGCTTCTCTTCGCGTACCGGTCCGGTACCGCCGGGCCACCGCCTGTCCACGGTCCTTACGGTAGACTCCAATCGGCCACCCCTGCAGACGGTCACCACCGTCTGCCAACCTTGCTGATCTGTCCGGGCCGCACACCCGGACCAACTTCAGGCTGCTCTTTTACTCCTTCCTTCTGCTCACTTTCACCTCCAACACTAATCTGTTTACTTTTCCCGCCTCCAGGACTGTGAACTCCTCCGTGGGCGGGACCAACCGCCTGGCCCACCCCCTGGTGTGGACATCAGCCCCTGGAGGAAGGCAACAAGTGTTTTGTGTTTGACTTCGGTGTGCCTGCTGGGAGTGTGGGGTGTGTGGGTGTTGTTCTCTGTGGCCCCTGGCTTGTCCAGGGTGCCACATTCCCCCTTAGTTAAATGCAGACCGTCCGCGGGCTGCCCGTCCATCACCAGTTTTATTTTCACAAACTGGAAAAGATAGAAAAACGGTAACACATATACAATTATAATAACTTCTTCCCACATCGGGAGGTACTCTTACTTTAACGTTACTAACGGTACTAAACGGTTACGGCTTCCGCTCTCTCCCACCCAAGCAACCTGGCCCTGATGCTGCCCCTAAGCAAACAGGCAGCACCCCTTGACCCCAGTCCTGCACAAGTTGCCCGAGCGGGTTCTGTCCTTTTCAGGGGACCCACGTCCATGGGGAACCCCTGAAACCCCCAGAGGATTGCCACCGGTTCCGGTGGTGGCTGGGCCACAGCCTGCTCCACTGCGGGCCCTTCCTCCAATCTGCCTCTCCGGAGGCGGTAACAGTAGAAGCCACAACAACATTATTTACATGCCACAAGTTTGTGGTTGCCCTGCTAGTTCTCGGGCCTGTTCATAAGGAGTTCCTTATGCAAAATGGTGAAGGGGGGTCCCAACGGGGACCAGTTGCCGGCAACGACCAGTTCAAATCAAGCTGTAAATCAAGGCTTCAATCAGGTGACATCTCAGTTGATTATTCTTATCATTGTCAAACTTTCAAACGGTACTATTAACACACACAGCTGGTGGTCCTAACGGGGACAATTTACAGCGGTGGACCGCTGCATTTTGCGGTTCAACAGTCCATTCTCACTCGTGGGGCTCTAGTGCCACCTTCACATGGTGCACCACTCTGGACCCCGATGGTAGCTCGCTGCAGGCGATCTTCCTCCATATACAGGCGGGCATGCACATCCGCTCTACACCCCTCTCGGGCATCGATCTCTCTGCGCAGCTGCCGTTGCCGCCGCTCCCAGTCGGGAGCACTTTCTGTTTGCTCCGGTTCAGCGTGTGCGGGGGACGGACCCAGCCAGAGTCCCTCCGTGTCGGCTACGACCGGCACCTTCAGTAATGAGGGACCCCGCTGTGACATGGCCTGCTCTGCCTCCTGGCAGCTGCATCCCTGCCGTGCCTCCGGTGCATCTTTGCTGACGGCCTCAGCCTTCGGCTTCTTCCATGGAAGCGGATCAGGGCGGTCACGAGCTTCTGCTGCAGGTCGGTCCGCCGTTGCGGATTGGCAGGGTACCGCTACCGGTGGTGGTGGTAGCGGGCCTAGTGGCGGGGCAGCAGCAGCCAACACGGGTAGCGGGGGAGGTAGCAGGGCGAGCGAGTATGGACCGGGTCCCTCAGCCGCGATGACCGACCCACTAGGGGTACAGGGGCGTGGGTCACTTACCCTCCCTTTCAAGACTCCCTCTACCTCGCGTCTCCGTATGGCCGCCACCACTTCCGCCATGTCGGCCTCCCACTCCTCCAGGAGGAGCTGCATGCGGACCTGCAGACGGCTGCTTAGCTGGACGGTCCGGACTTCCACCCATACTGCGGTGCCAGGCGCGGGATCCACGGTGTTGTCGGTCGGACTCAACATCCTTAGCAGCGGCCTATTCCAGAAACCAGTAAATGGCCGCAGGGTCCTGGTGTCCCTGCTTCCATAGCCGCGCTCACATGCGGCCAGCCGCCATTTCATCCCCCTTAGCCTCTTTCCGGCTCCTCCTCTATCGGGGCTGGGTTTAGGCCTTTGCGCCTTCACTACTCGAGGAGACGCTCGAGCGGGAACTCTTCGCGCCAAGATGGCGGCTTTTCAAATTTTACGGCCGGACACCTCCGGCGGTCACACAAGGCGCACTTCCACCAGTTGGTAGAACGGTAGGAACCTGTTTGTGACGCCAAGTTGTCGCGGGCGGAGGAGGGGACGCTGCGCTCTCCCACTGCTCGGGTCCGGCTGCCGCTGCTGGTGCTGCGGCTGCTGCTGCTCGGTGGTGGCTCGAGCGGTGGGCCGGATCCCGGGGACTCGAGCGGCGCTCCTCGCCCGTGAGTGAAAAGGGGAATTTTTGATTGTGGGGGTTTTTGATTATTGTCCGTGACGCCACCCACGGTTGTGGTGATATTGGTGACACCACCGCTGCTCTGGACGGGGATCCCGGGAGTGGTGACAGGGAGCAGCTTTGTTGTTAGTTCTCCCCTCCGTGGGTAGGGGGTTGGTTGTCCCGGGGCCCGGTGATGGGGTAGGGATGAATGGCAGGCGGGTTACGGGGCCTGGTGAGGTGCAGGGTCGCCGCGGCAGCGCTGTGCCGCACGGCACGGTGGTACTCACTCAGCCAATGATGAGGACACAGTTCTCGGTAAAACACACGGCTGGATGGACGGGTCCCACTGACAGCTGCGGTGGTTTCTGCTCCCGGCAGGTTGGTGATGACTGCCTTTCCCTGCACCTATGTACGGTAGATGGTTCCGATGGGTTCCCACCGGTAACCCGCTCCCCAGCTTGGATATGGGCTGGAGGAGCCCCTTTTGCCCGCAGGCGCTGGCCCTGAGAAACGGTTGCCTTGGCGGTGGCGGTGTCTCCCTCACTTGGTTGGATTGTTGCCTTCTGTCGGGACTTGGCTGTTGGGAAACCCAGGAGGTTCCCTTCACTAACGAATTTGGCAAATTCACGGCAACTCCTAGCCTTGCCGGGGTCCGTAAGCCCCTGCCAGATGGTGCTGGCTTCTCTTCGCGTACCGGTCCGGTACCGCCGGGCCACCGCCCATCCACGGTCCTTACGGTAGACTCCAATCGGCCACTCCTGCAGACGGTCACCACCGTCTGCCAACCTTGCTGATCTGTCCGGGCCGCACACCCGGACCAACTTCAGGCTGCTCTTTTACGCCTTCCTTCTGCTCACTTTCACCTCCAACACTAATCTGTTTACTTTTCCCGCCTCCAGGACTGTGAACTCCTCGGTGGGCGGGACCAACCGCCTGGCCCACCCCCTGGTGTGGACATCAGCCCCTGGAGGAAGGCAACAAGTGTTTTGTGTTTGACTTCGGTGTGCCTGCTGGGAGTGTGGGGTGTGTGGGTGTTGTTCTCTGTGGCCCCTGGCTTGTCCAGGGCACCACATATCCACACTAGCTTCAGAAGTAGGACAAAGATGGCCAAAAGAGGAGGCACAGGACCCGGAGAATGGACCCATCTGCTCCGCAACGACCATCAGGTAAGTATTATAAACATCCAGTGACAGGTTCCCTTTAAGAAATGGAAGCTGTATGTTGAAAGATGTTGCAGTAAAGTTGTTGCGGTTTTAACCGGTGGTGGACTTGTTCCTGAAAGTGCTATGTGTGATGCTGAACAAAGTGAACGGGATCCTGAGAAGCCGGTTGAGACTCCAGATGTGCAGCTGCAGGCAGGTACCACCTCCACACTCACTCCATACACCACTCTGCCCACCATGTCTGTACTATGCTGGGGTGGGTTGAGTACCGTAACCCTCGCCCACGACTGCTCTCCCTGGTGCGTTACACTGGAATGGAAGACTGCTCTGAAGATCAGCATACTGACAGCTCAGCACATCCAGGTATCAGTTAAAGCATAACTACAATAGTGTCCCAGATGCGCTGTGTGGAGGGATCATGACAGTACCCCCTCTTCTAGGGGAAGCCCAGGAAACCTCCGCTGGAAGACCATGACCAGTTTATCAGCCCTTGCAGAATGAACCAGAACCCAGGCTTGAGGCCATTTCCTTGAAATAAAATTATTATATTTTGCTTGGATGGAGCACTGTAGACTTCAGTCAGGGTCGGCCTACAATATCTACTATTCATATTATATTAAAATATACATGTTGCTCCAGTAAAATCAACGCACCTCCAGCCTAAACAGCACCAGAAACAAAAGCAGTGACAATTCCACCGTCCATGTGTAATATCGGCAGTCAGCGCCCTTCAGGAAGGATTTCTTTAATCCCATAATAAACAATTATTCGGCTGCAACATTTGTCACATTAAATGACACGGCTGACGTATGTGATGAAAAGCGGTGAATATCAAATGAGTCAGCAGAGTCTACCAGAGAGACAGCGTAAATTGTGACAAATCACAGTGTCACCATCGGCTGATTACTGGCTTACATGGGAGCTAATAACGGTGAATGCTACCCGTAATGAGCAACCGGCACCTAAACTGGCTTATATAGAAGAGTCGATACCTCACAGGAAAGATTGGCCCATATCATGGTGACAAGTTTTGCTACTCAAAATAGAAAAACCTTGTGTTCGTTTCAACCACGAAATACAATCAAGGAAAAAGATTTGACAAACCCTGGTCCCTCTGCCATGTCCGTAGTCCATGTCCACCAGAGCTGAGCCCTGTAAACCTCCTTCTACCCATGACACCCACAGTCCTCTTCAGATTAGTAGTGGCATGAATGCCTTTTTCGGGGCCTATTAATCAGAAGAGATTCAGTGAAGCCGGAGGTAGCAGGAGGTTCACGATGCTCTAGTCTGGAGTACGTGGACTACCTGAATTTCGTGTAAACCAATCTTTTTGCTCAACTTTACCATCAAACCTTTTTGAAAACCATGAGCCACTTCCACTGGAGAGGGAAGTTCTCTCCAGATTCTCACCACTGCTCGGGCTGACATCTATCTCAATTACTGAGTTCTCTAGTATGCTGCTGTCGCGGGCGGGGAGGAGGGTGTCAGCACACCGCGCTCGCCCCCTTCTGCTCGGGTCCGGCGGCCGCTGCTCAGTGGTGGCTCGAGCCGTAGGCCGGATCCCGGGGGTTTCTCGAGCGGCACTCCTCGCCCGTGAGTGAGAGGGGTTTGTTGGGTGCGGGGATTGTTATAGTTCGTGATGCCACCCACGGTTGTGGTGATTTCACCACCGCTGCTCAGTGCGGGGGTCCCGGGGATGGTGATGCGGAGCAGCCAGGTGTTGTGTTGCCCCTCCGTGGGCAGGGGTTGGTGATCCCGGGGCCCGGTGATGGTTTGTGAGGTGCGGGGCCTGGTGGGCGCAGGGACGCGGGGGCAGCGCTGTGCCTTGCGGCACTGTGGTACTCACTCAGCCTGAGACACGGACACAGTTTGTACGGTAAACCAAACGGCTGGTAGGACGGTCCCACAGACGGCTGCACCTGCACTCCCGGTAGGTGACGGTGATGTCCCTCTTCCTTGCACCTATGGTTGACTTGTGGTAGCGGTGGATTCCCTCCGGTTACCCGCTCCCCGACTACAATCTGGGCCGGAGGAGCTCTACACTTTGCCCGCAGGCGCTGGCCCTGAGAAACTGGTGCCTTGGCGGTGGCGGCGTCTCTCTGCTTCAGGTTGGGCTGTTGCCTTCAATCGGGACTTGGTTGCTGGGGGATCTACGTCCCCTTCACTGACGGATTTGGCAAATTTGGCGACTCCTAGCCTTGCCGGGGTCCGAGAGGTCCCTGCCCTGGTGCTGACTGTCCTTCGGAACACTGCTCCAGACCACCGGGCACACAGCCAACGGGGTCCTTCCAGGAACTTCCAAACGGTCCCCCTCCAGACAGTCACCGCCGTCGCTGACCTTGCTGTTCTGGCCCTACACAAAGCTGGACCCTTCAGGCTTTCCTTTCTTCTTGTCACCTCACTTGCTTTCCTCCTTTACCACTTTTCCACTTTCACTACTTGTTTACTCTTGCCCTCCCCGGGCTACTCTCCTGTCCACTCGTTCATGTCCCTCCCTGGACTCTACTCCAACTCAGACTGCCTGGTACTTCCCGCCTCCAGAACTGTGATCTCCTTGGTGGGCGGAGCCAACCGCCTGGCCCACCCCCTGGTGTGAATCATCAGTCTCTGGAGGAAGGCAACAAGGATTTGTAGTTTAGCTGTGATGTGCCTACCTGGAGTGTGGGGTGTGGTGGTGTTGTGACCTGTGACCCCTGGCTTGCCCAGGGCGTCACACTGCCATTAGTAAAGAGTTGGCCACATAGGAGCATCTCAATCCATTAATTTATATTGGAGTTCTAAAAATTGCAATACACGCTTGTTCCACAATTTTTGGAACTCCCATACAATAGAATGAATGGATTAATGTTTGACCACCTTAATCTGCAGGGTCCCATCTATCGGACATTTATGACATATCTTGCGTCTACACTATATTATTAAACAGCCCAAATGGGGATAACCTCTTAATTGGCAGCATTCTGATAAATATATTTTGTCCAAAATGCAACAAAAAAATATATCCAAGAGTAAAATAAAAAAATAGAAAAAAGCATCACATGCACATGTTTTTCTGTTTTTTTCCCGTAAGCTTCTCTATAGGACTTTAAAAATACCAATAAAACATGCATGTTTAAAAGGTTTATTACTAGGGATGATCGAATACCTCAAATATTCAGCTTTGCGAATATTTTCCGAATACCTCGCCGCTATTCGACTATTTGATGCTCAATGTAAGTGTCGCGGGCGGGGAGGAGGGTGTCAGCACACCGCGCTCACCCCTTCTGCTCGGGTCCGGCAGCTGCTCCTGGTGGCTCGAGCCGTAGGCCGGATCCCGGGGTTTCTCGAGCGACACTCCTCGCCCGTGAGTGAAAGGGGGGGTGTTTGTTGGGTGTGGGGATTGTTATAGTTCGTGACGCCACCCACGGTTGTGGTGATTGCACCACCGCTGCTCAGTGTGGGGGTCCCGGGGATGGTGATGCGGAGCAGCCAGGTGTTGTGTTGCCCCTCCGTGGGTAGGGGTTGGTGATCCCGGGGCCCAGTGAAGAGATGTAAAGTGTAGGACCTGGAGGGCACAGGGACGCGGGGGCAGCGCTGTGCCTTGCGGCACTGTGGTACTCACTCAGCCTGAGACTTGGACACAGTTTGTACGGTAAACCAAACGGCTGGTAGGACGGTCCCACAGACGGCTGCACCTGCACTCCCGGTAGGTGACGGTGATGTCTCTCTTCCTTGCACCTGTGTTGACTGATGGTAGCGGTGGATTCCCTCCGGTTACCCGCTCCCCGACTGCAATCTGGGCCGGAAGAGCTCTACACTTTGCCCGCAGGCGCTGGCCCTGGGGAAACTGGTGCCCTGGCGGTGGCGGTGTCTCCCCTGTAATGGTCGGGCTGTTGCCGTCAATCGGGACTTGGTTGCTGGGGGATCTACGTCCCCTTCACTGACGGATTCGGCAAATTTGGTGACTCCTAGCCTTGCCGGGGTCCGAGAGGCCCCTGCCCTGGTGCTGACTGTCCTTCGGAACACTGCTCCAGACCACCGGGCACACAGCCAACGGGGTCCTTCCAGGAACTTCCAAACGGTCCCCCTCCGGACAGTCACCGCCGTCGCTGACCTTGCTGTTCTAGCCCTACACAAAGCTGGGCTCTCAGGCTTTCCTTTCTTCTTGTCACCTCACTTGCTTTCCTCCTTTACCACTTCTTGGTTGTTTACTCTAGCCCTTCACTGGACTTCACTCTTCCCCTGCCCAGGGCTATCTTGTTTACACAAGCTCGTCCCTGAGCTGACTGCCTGGTTTTCCCGCCTCCAGAGTTGTGAGCTCCTCGGTGGGCGGAGCCAACCGCCTGGCCCACCCCCTGGTGTGCATCAACAGACTCCTGGAGGAAGGCAACAAGGATTTCTGGTTAGCAGATGTGCCTACCTGGAGTGTGGGGTGTGGTGGTGTTGTGACCTGTGTCCCCTGGCTTGCCCAGGGCGACACATTCCCCCTTAGCAAAATGCAGACCGTCCGCGGGCTGCCGTCCTACACCGGTTTTATTTTTCTGTAAAAAGGGGATAACAGGGTTAAACAAACAATAAATGACATTTTTAATAACTTCTTCCCAAGACGGGAGGCACATTTACTTTTAACGTTGCAACGGTATACGGTCACGGTTTCCGCTCTCTCCCACCCAAGTAACCTGGCCCTGATGCTGCCCCTAAAACCCAGGCAGCACCCCTTGACCCACAGTCCAGCACACGGTACCCGAGCGGGATCTGTCCTTGCCCTCCAGAGGGTAGCCACCGGTTCCTTTGGTGGCTGGGCCCTGGCCTGCTCTGCTCAGGGCCTTCCCTCCAACCTGCCTCTCCGGAGGCGGCATTGCGGAAACGGCAACGGTACCCAACATATTTACAAGCCACTAACGTTTGTGGTTGCCCTGCAGAGTTCACGGGCTTGTCCATGGATAGTTCCCATGCATAAACTTTTAACGGTCCCCACGGGGACAACGGTGCCGGCTCCAGCCGCTTGCAAATCAACAAAAAAATCAGGTTACTTCTTCGGTGTAATCATTTTCATTATTGGCAAAACTTTCAAACTTTTCAAACAAACAACAAACTTCTGGTGGTCCCCACGGGGACGGTGCTGCGGGCATCCATTGCCCTACTCCGGTCCTCCTGCTGCTTCATCCGAGGGAGGGGGTGCAGAGCTCACCTTGCTCTCCGGGCTGCCCCTAAGCTTCACATCCAGGGCAAACCACCCCCTCTCTCCGCAGTGCCGAGTATACCGCACCATATCTCCCGGTATTAGATTGCGGCCAGGATGCTCCTCGGGCAGATGGGCATTCACGTCCCGCCGGGCCACAAACACCTCGGCCTCCAGGCCCGGTTCGTATATGAATCCGTAGCCCCGGCGGACATCAAAGCGCCGCACCTGCCCCTCGTAGAACGGGCCCCGGACACGGAAGGTCGCTTGCCGCAGGTTCTCCTTTTCCCGAATGGCTCGGGCCACCAGCTCGGCTTTCCTTCGCTCCCTCTCCGCGATCTCCAGGCCCAGCTTTGTCGGCTCCCTGTCCCAGTATGGCGCTGCTGCCAGCTCCGGCGCACGGGTTGAGCCCCGCGGGACATCCAGCACGTTACCCACTGTCAGGAAGGTGGGTAGCGTATCCCGCGGTGTCATGGCCTTGGGCGCTGCCTTGCAGCAGCAACCCGGCGCCACCTCAGCCGAGGTGTGGGGGATGGGCACAGGGGCTTTCCGCAACTGGACCTTCTGCTCGGAGCGGGTCATCGGCTCCGGCTCGGGGTACTGCTCGGGGACTGTCTCTGGCACAATCTTCGGGGCCTTCCAAGGCAATGCCTCCGGTTTGCTACGGGCTCCGGCTACAGGTCGGTCCGCTGGGGCGGACGGGCTGGGTATCGCTACCGGTTGCGGTGGCAGCGGGCCTAGTGGCGGGGTCACAGCCTCCGAGACGGGTGGCGAGGGAGGCAACGGGGGGAGAGGGCTTGGACCGGGTCCCTCAGCCGCAGCGACCGGTCCCTCCGGGACATAGGGGCGTGGGTCACTCACCCTCCCTTCCTCCGCTTCCTCCTCGCGTCTCCGCACGGTGGCTATAACGTCCGCCATGTCGGTCTCCCACTCCTCCAAGAGGAGCTGCATCTTGACCTGCAGCCTTAGATGGAGCTGCGCGGTCCGGATTTCCATCCACGCTGCGGTTCCCGGTGCGGGGGCCACGGTGTTTCGGGACGGCATCCACATGGTGTCTTTGCTGTTTGCTTCCAGGAACGGTTTTCTGGCAAGGTCCTGGCGTCCCTGCTTTTATAGCGGCGACTACATGCCGCCAGTCGCCATCGCGTCCCCCTTAGCTCTTTCCGGCCCCTCCTCTCTCGGGGCGGGGTTTTGGCCTTCGCGCCTCTACTGCTCGAGAAGACGCTCGAGCGGGAACTTTTCGCGCCAAAGATGGCGGCTTCTGAAATTTTTCTGCCGGATACCTCCGGCGGTAACAAGGCGCACCTCTACCAGACGGCAGAGCGGTAAGATCCTGTTCGTGACGCCAAGTTGTCGCGGGCGGGGAGGAGGGTGTCAGCACACCGCGCTCACCCC
Source organism: Anomaloglossus baeobatrachus (assembly GCF_048569485.1). NCBI lineage: Eukaryota > Metazoa > Chordata > Amphibia > Anura > Aromobatidae > Anomaloglossus > Anomaloglossus baeobatrachus. Next base: position 77,424,799 of record NC_134353.1, on the reverse strand, counting down.
TTCTGCTCGGGTCCGGCAGCTGCTCCTGGTGGCTCGAGCCGTAGGCCGGATCCCGGGGTTTCTCGAGCGACACTCCTCGCCCGTGAGTGAAAGGGGGGGTGTTTGTTGGGTGTGGGGATTGTTATAGTTCGTGACGCCACCCACGGTTGTGGTGATTGCACCACCGCTGCTCAGTGTGGGGGTCCCGGGGATGGTGATGCGGAGCAGCCAGGTGTTGTGTTGCCCCTCCGTGGGTAGGGGTTGGTGATCCCGGGGCCCAGTGAAGAGATGTAAAGTGTAGGACCTGGAGGGCGCAGGGACGCGGGGGCAGCGCTGTGCCTTGCGGCATTGTGGTACTCACTCAGCCTGAGACTTGGACACAGTTTGTACGGTAAACCAAACGGCTGGTAGGACGGTCCCACAGACGGCTGCACCTGCACTCCCGGTAGGTGACGGTGATGTCTCTCTTCCTTGCACCTGTGTTGACTGATGGTAGCGGTGGATTCCCTCCGGTTACCCGCTCCCCGACTGCAATCTGGGCCGGAAGAGCTCTACACTTTGCCCGCAGGCGCTGGCCCTGGGGAAACTGGTGCCCTGGCGGTGGCGGTGTCTCCCCTGTAATGGTCGGGCTGTTGCCGTCAATCGGGACTTGGTTGCTGGGGGATCTACGTCCCCTTCACTGACGGATTCGGCAAATTTGGCGACACCTAGCCTTGCCGGGGTCCGAGAGGCCCCTGCCCTGGTGCTGACTGTCCTTCGGAACACTGCTCCAGACCACCGGGCACACAGCCAACGGGGTCCTTCCAGGAACTTCCAAATGGTCCCCCTCCGGACAGTCACCGCCGTCGCTGACCTTGCTGTTCTAGCCCTACACAAAGCTGGGCTCTCAGGCTTTCCTTTCTTCTTGTCACCTCACTTGCTTTCCTCCTTTACCACTTCTTGGTTGTTTACTCTAGCCCTTCACTGGACTTCACTCTTCCCCTGCCCAGGGCTATCTTGTTTACACAAGCTCGTCCCTGAGCTGACTGCCTGGTTTTCCCGCCTCCAGAGTTGTGAGCTCCTCGGTGGGTGGAGCCAACCGCCTGGCCCACCCCCTGGTGTGCATCAACAGACTCCTGGAGGAAGGCAACAAGGATTTCTGGTTAGCAGATGTGCCTACCTGGAGTGTGGGGTGTGGTGGTGTTGTGACCTGTGTCCCCTGGCTTGCCCAGGGCGACACATAAGTCTATGGGAAGCCCGAATAGTACTGAATAGTTGTTATTCGGGTTTCCCATAGACTTACATTGCGCATCGAATATTCGCGAATAGTCGAATAGCGGCGAGTTATTCGGAAAATATTCGCAAAGCCAACTTATCGAACTATTCAATCATCCCTATTTATTACAACTGAGAAAATCTAGTGATATTCGATTAATTAGGCAGATTCACTCAGTTCAGTGTGAAAATCTAGTGATATTCGATTAATTAGGCAGATTCACTCAGTTCAGTGAGAAAAGAGGGATTTGATTTACATTGGACACATCGGCTCTTTTGTGATTTTCTTCTCGTTCCGGTTTCTCTCTGATGTCACTAGGCCACATTTCATTAGGATCCATTAATGTTAGTGAATTTCATTGCGTCCCAAGTGGAGACTAAATAATGTCAGCACCAGAAGGAAAAAGACCAGAAAGTTAAGAAGACCAATGTTGAGCTGGTCTGAGGGCTGGGTTGGACTTGTATGCGGAAGGCAGAGATGACAGGTGAGTGTAAAAATAAACATTTTTTCTAACCTGTTCATTAGAATGAATAAAATGATTGCTAACCGGTCGCTATTTTAGTGACACATAAATTGCATCCCAAATTTGTTTCAGAATTTTATAGCAAAATCAATTAATTTAGAATGGATTTGCTCATCTCTAATGTTGCTAAAAAGGAAATAACACAAATAATATTGTGAAAATGCTGGAAATTCAGAATTTGACAACATTTCAAAATTCTAATTGTGAGTGCATCAATCTGACCTGATAGAAAGTAAATGAGTAAAAATGACTTATAAAGGTGGGTTGCCTTACGCTAGTTTCACACATCCGGCTTTTCGCGGGTTTGCCGGATTTGGCGCCCGCCAATACAGTGTATACAGTACAATGGCAGTCCTGACCGGAGCATGTGACCTGGAAGTTACGGCGCTGCCATTGTACTGTATACACTGTACTGGCGTGCGCTGAATCTGGCAAACCGACGAAAAGCCGGATGTGTGAAACCGGTCTTAATTTGCTGCTCTCAGTTTAGTTTTGTCGGTTTCCTTTTTTTTTGCTTATTTGTTTTTTTTTTTTTTTTTTTTTTTTAATCCAAGAAGCCTAAGTAAATCCCTCTGCTTTATCTTCTGCTTTTGATCTTAAAATATAACAGATTATCCTGCAATTGTCAGCTTGAAGTAAAGGCCGCGATGTCGCTAGTGAAATCACCAGCCCCCGTCGTTTGTGCGTTACGGGCAAATCGCTGCCCGTGGCACACAATATCGCCGGTACGCGTCACACTACTTACCTTACCAACGACGTGGCTGTGGCCTCCGAACAACCTCTTCTTTAAGGGGGCGGTTCGTTCGGCATCACAGCGACGTCACCCGGTAGAAGACCAATAGTAGCGGAGGGGTGGAGAGGAGCCACAGGATCATCACTCCCACCTCATTGCCGGACGACGCAGGTATGCTGTTGTTCGTCGTTCCTTGGGTGTCACACGTAGCGATGTGTGCTGCCTCAGGAACAACGAACAACCTGCGTCCTGCACGAGCAACAATATTATGGAAATGAACAACGTGTCAGCGAACAACGATGTGGTGAGTATTATTAATCGTTAGCAGTCGCTCGTACGTGTCACACGCAACGACGTCGCTAACGAGGCCGGATGTGCGTCACGAATTCCGTGACCCCAACGATATCTTGTTCTGCCTTCGTCCACGTGTGAGCTGTGTGGACTCCGGCATACAGCTAACCTTCATCCACTGTTTCAATAAACAGACTGTGTTGCCTTTAAGTCTTTATTTATTAAATGATGATGGATAGGTGGATGATCATAAGAAATGGATGATTGATTGGTAAAAACTATAACAAAAGATACAAATCCATATCAGTACAGGCATATCACAAATAACAGAATGACATACATAGTAGTACTGGTATTTACAGAATCTGCATAACACAGAGAGCAATGCATACGACTGAATACAACATTTACACTGCTGATGCCGCCCTACACCTGCTCTGCATGTATCACAGCCTATGCAATCTGAGTAGAGCCACTGCCACTTCACAGTGCCTACATAACAACTGTACACATATTCCAACACAAATATGTAGTCTAGTACAATGATTCCTACCGGGATCCATTAGTCAGGAGGAACGATTGAAGAAAAGGAACTGGAGCCGGCCATAGCACCTCTGAATCCTATGGAGACACCAAGACATCTGCGTCTCCAACTCAGTAAGGGAAGGGAAAAGGGGCAGTCCAAGGAAGTATCTTTTCCTTAAAGCAACAGGCTCCGAACCACAGAAATACTGTAGAGATGTATGAGGAAAACATAAGAAAGCCAACAGTGACCTCTTGTGGGCAACAAACGATATTACCCTTATCCTATTTAATGAATAGAAGACAGAACACTCCCCGCTTGGCGTTAACCAATGCCACTATTGGACTCCTGAGGGGATAACAACAACACAAGTTCAGTGACTGGTCTGGTGAACAGTCTGTTCTCTCCGAGCTTGCTCACTCTGACCTCTACCTTGCGTACTCTCCCATCCTGGCTGGGAAAGGGTTTGGTGACTAGGCCGAGTGGCCACTCATTTCGGTGTGATTGACTGTCCTTTACAAGTACCACATCGCCAAGTCTGATGTTTGGATGGTCTTTCTTCCATTTTGTTCTGGTTTGCAGAGTGGAGAGATATTGTTTCCTCCATCTGTCCCAAAAGGCATTGGACACGTTTTGTACTTGCCTCCATTGTCTTCTGTAGAGGTCTTTCTCGGTGAATTCTCCAGGTGGAGCTCCTGGGACACAGGTTTTCTGTGTAAGTGACATGGCAGGAGTAAGAACTGTTGAGTCTCCAGAATCTCCAGAAAGAGCTGTCAATGGCCTAACATTCATGATAGCTGTAACTTCGGCCAAGAACGTAGTCAAGCTTTCGTGGGTAAGTCTGGTGTTTGCTTGCAAGAGGATAGAATCTAGAATCTTGCGTGCAATTCCTATCATTCTTTCCCAGGTGCCTCCCATGTGCGAAGAGTGTGGCGGGTTGAAGGTCCAGGTGCATCCTTGCTCACCTAGGTACCTCTCTACATTTGTAATGTCTAGATTGGAAGGGATTTGGAGTTCTCTTGCTGCTCCAATAAAGTTTGTGCCTCTATCAGAACGAATGTGCTTCACAGGGCCTCTGATAGCAATGAAGCGTCGAAGTGCATTTATGAAACTTGAAGTGTCCATAGATTCTATTACTTCGATATGAACAGCTCTGACAGACAAACAGGTGAATAGAACTGCCCAACACTTTGCTTTGGCATGGACCTTCCTAGTGCGTCTTGTAGCTACGGACCAGGGGCCGAACACATCCAGTCCAACGTTGGTGAAGGGGGGTTCAGTACTGAGCCTGTCAGGTGGAAGATTGACCATCTTCTGGTTTTGAAACATGCCACGAAGTTTGCGACACGTAACGCAGTTGAAGATGAGTTTACTCGCGCTTCTCTTCGCTCCGACTATCCATAGTCCAGCCGCTCGTAGACTCCCTTCGGTAAACAAACGACCTTGATGTCTCACCAAGATGTGATGATGTTGAATGAGCAAGGTTGTGACGTGATGACGTCCGGGAATTATTACCGGGTGTTTCTCTGAGACTTCTACCTTAGCTTCTTGAATGCGGCCACCTCAGCAGCCCATCTTTGTCAATGAACGGGTCGAGTTTCCTCAACGCACTGTCTCTAGGAATGGGTAGTCCTTTGTCGAGATTGTCTATCTCCTTGTTGTAGGCTTCATTTTGTACAACATGGAGTATTGTAATCTTGGCTTTCTCTAGGTTGGGAGCAGTAAACGCATGCTTGCAGTGATGCCAACCTTTACTGCATCTCTGATTTGTTGGTAGTTCGGACTTGTAAAACTGAGTCACGTGTAGTAAAAAAGCAATGGCTCTAACAAGTGAGTTCCAGGTTGAGAATCTACTGAACCGATGAGATCCGAGGTGACGTCCTGAAACCACTGTATGAAGAGCTGACACTTGAGGACGAAGGTCTTCATCGACATCTGGATCCACCAGTTCGAATGTATCGGGCCTGCTGATGTAGGATGTTGTTCGGTACAGGAAGGCAGGGCCTGTGAACCATGTAGTGTTCTTAAGGTGACTTGGTGCAACGGATCTAGTCGCATGGTCGGCGAGATTGTGATGAGTAGATACGTAATGCCACTGATCAGGGCGAGTTGATCTTCTTATTCTCAATACCCGGTTGCTGACGTAGACATAGAAGCGTCGTGTTTCGTTGCAGATGTATCCTAGTACCACCTTGCTGTCAGTGTAGAACTCTGCATCTTTGATCTCCTGATTCATTCCATCTGAGATAAGTTCAGCCAGCTCTACTGCAAGGACGGCAGCACAGAGTTCCAGTCTAGGTATCGTGTGTTCACGGAGTGGCGCCAGTTTTGTCCGACTCATGACGAACCCAATATGGATCTGTTCATTCACATCAGTGGTTTTAAGGTATACTACCGTTGCGATTGCTTTGACTGATGCATCGCAGAAGATACAAAGTCTTTGAGATTTGACTTCGGTGGATGGCACAGGAGCGTATGGTCGGTTCACATGAAGATCGGTCAAGGCCTCGAGAGACTTCCTCCACTCTGCCCACAGGTCTGCTTTTTCTGCCGGAAGTGGATCATCCCAATCAGATGTCTCTTGGGTGAAGTCTCTTAGCATCATTTTACCTTGGACGGTAACTGGAGCTACGAATCCCAGAGGATCGTACAAACTATTCACAAAGGAAAGGACACCTCTACGTGTGAAGGACTGGTCTTCTTTGTTGATCTGAAAGGTGAAGGCATCTGTCTTCAAGTCCCAAAGTAGTCCTAGGCTCCGTTGCATGGGAAGAGAGTCGATGCTCAGGTCTATGCCCTTCAGATCACTGGAATAGTCTTGAGAGGGAAAGGCTTCCATCAGTTCTCGGCTATTGGATGCAATCTTATGCAACCTTAAGTTGGACTGAGCGAGCATTTCTTGAGCTCTTTTTAGAAGACTGATTGCTGCCTCGTTTGTGGGTGTGGATTTCAAGCAGTCGTCTACGTAGAAATCCTTTTCCACAAAGGATCTGACATCCGACCCGTACTTCTCTTCACCTTCTTTGGCGGAATTCCTGAGACCGTAGATAGCCACTGCGGGGGAAGGACTATTCCCGAAGATGTGTACCCTCATCCGGTACTCTATGATGTCTTTATCTGGGTCGTTGTCACGGTACCAGAAGAACCTCAGGTAGTTTCTGTGTTCCTTTTTGACGAGAAAGCAGTGGAACATCTGTTGGATGTCAGCCATAAATGCCACCGTATCTCTGCGGAAACAGAGTAGAAATTCTAAGAGTCTGTTGTTGAGGTCTGGGCCAGATAGTAGGACATCATTCAACGAGACGTCTTCGCACTTGGCACTTGAGTCGAACACCACTCTTATTTGGCCTGGCTTTTTAGGATGGTACACTCCGAAAATGGGTAAGTACCAGCGTTCCTCAGAGTCCCGTAGTGTAGGTGCGATCTCTGCATGGTTATTTCGGAATATCTTCTCCATGAAGGTAAAGAAATGTTCTCTCATCTCGGGAGACTTCTTGAGCTTGTGTCTGAGGGAGACAAATCGACTGTAGACCTGTTCCCTGTTGTTGGGTAGGCGTTGTCTCCGTGGTCGGAATGGTAAGGGTGCCACCCAGCTGTTCGACTTGTCTTTGGTTATTTCTTGGTCCATGATATCCAAGAACATCCTGTCTTCTATGGACATTGCTGTTTTGTTGTCCTCTTTGGTCCTGTGGAAGACTGTACAGCCTATGTGGTCTTGTTCGCCCTCACAAGCGTGGTCTTCGTTGGAAGGAACTGCGAAAGGACATGGCAGAGGAGTACTGCTTGGTAATTCCTTTACCAACAGACTGTTGTGACATGGTCGGAAGAAAGACGGACGTCCATTTTCTAGTGTGTTGGTGAGCATACTGTTGACTGAGGCTGGCTTGTGTGCTCCTCCTAGACAGACATCTCCTATTACGACCCATCCTAGGTCAAGTCTCTGCGCATATGGAGCGTTCTGGGAGCCGTTAATGGACTGTCTAGCCTTATGCACACGTAGCATGTCTCTTCCAAGGAGTAAGGCTATTGGAGCTTCTGAGTCCAGTTCTGGAATCAGGTGAGCTATACGCTTCAGATGGGGGTGATGAGCTGCTACCTCTGGTGAAGGTATCTCGGACCTGTTGTCAGGAATCTGGTTGCACTCCAGTATGGTAGGTAATGATAGGCAGGTCTGGCCATCTATGGATTCCACCTTGTACCCGCTTGCCTTCCTCCCCGCCGTCTCAACGGTACCTGAACATGTCTTCAAGGAGTAGGGAGAACCGGGGCCTGCAATGTTGAAACTGCTGAAGAAGATGGACTTGGCAAGAGACCTGTTGCTCTGATCGTCCAAGATCGCATAGATCTTAATTGCTTTGTCCCTGCGGCCTGCTGGGTAGACTCTGACAAGGCAGATTTTTGAACAGGACCTTCCTCCTGTGAGTCCTTTACAGATCTCCGTACATTGAGAGGTAACCACCGTGGTGTCTTCATCAGTGTTCTTCTGTTTTCCATCGTGTTCTTCTGCTTGCGGCAACGCTCGTGTAGGTGGTCCAGGGTGTAAGGCTGTATTGTGATCCGTGCTGTCACATTCTGCACATTTCACGCTAGCTTCGCAGTTCCTGGCCATGTGCGATGTTGCAGCACAGCATTTGAAGCAGATGTTGTGTTCCTTGAGGAAGCCTTTGCGATCCTCTAGAGACTTCTCCCTGAAGGCTCTGCATTTTAGTAGAGGATGTGGTTTCCGGTGTAGAGGACACTGTTTACTGATATCCTGGGGTTTGTTCTCTTCTGGAGGATGCTTACTCTCTTTGTGAGCAGGACCTGAGGAGACAATGTTAGTTTTGTGGACTGCCACGGGTGTCCTACTGGGTTTGACACCGGGGGCAGTGGTACACGACAGAGTAAAATCAAAACTAGTGTCATTTCTGATTTTAGCTTGCTGAGCTACAAAATCTACAAATACAACAAAAGGAGGGAATGGCACGTTATGTGTTTGCTTATACCGTGAACCGTGTGAGACCCACTTTTCTTGTAGATTGTAAGGAAGTTTTTGCACTATCGGATTGACACCCCTAGCGGTATCCAAGAATGCCAATCCGGGCAAATCTCCTTCCTCTTGGGCAACCCGTAACCCTACTAACAGATCACTTAGCTCTCTTAACCTTTGAAAGCCTTTGGGTCCTATCTTAGGGAAGTCATCAATTCTTTTAAACAAAGCATTTTCAATAACTTCTATGGACCCATAGCATTCATCAAGTCTCTTCCACACCAAGTGTAGACCTTTGGGTGGGTTTTTAATGTTAATGTCTCTTAGTCTTTTGGCGTGTTCTACCGATTCACTACCAAGCCATTTTACCAGGAGGTCTAACTCCTCACTACAAGAAAGGTCCAAACCTCTTATGGTGTTCTGGAACGAGGCTCGCCACGACCTATAATTCTCGGCACAATCATTGAACTTTACAAGTCCTTTTGTGACCAGATCTCGACGAGCAAAGAACTTTGCAAAGTCCATGGTGGCTTGGTCAGTGCTGGTGCGAGCTGGTGTATGGTCGTGTCTATTGTGTGGTGTATCACCATACCTGTAGGGTGTTTCCGCCTTCGGAAAGTCAGCATAGTACCTCCCCGGAGAGGAAGGTGTCTCTTTGTGGTAAAATGGTGGTTGTACCTTCCGCCCTGTGGAATAGTAGTTTTGGGGAACCTCCTTGTGCTGTACACTCTCTTGCTTGAAGCGGTGTAATTCAAGTTTGGATGGCTGGCCGTCTGCGTAGTCTGTTTGGTGAAGCACATCTGAGCTGTCATCTATCCTGGAGTATTGGTAGATGTATTCTGCGACGCGCTGTGCTGGATCCTGCTGGTTTAGGTCCGGCCCAAGAACATCGCTACGTCTTCCTTCGGGTTGCTCTACCGCTTCCAGGAACTCTGCCTTGGCTATTGCGGCCGCTGTCTCCTTTTCTACGGCAAGTCTTTCTAAAGTCAGTTGCAGACGTGCACTCTCTGCTTCTTGTTCTGATTGCAGACGTGCACTCTCTGTCTGTTTTAGTTTGAGTTGCATTTCCTGTTCAGCGAAGGAGGACCTCACTTTAGCTGCTTCGGCCTCAGCGCGGGCGACGGCAGCAAGCTCCCTAATTGAGGATTTAGTAGAGCTTGCCCGTGACCTTGTCTTCAGGGAAGACGCTCGGCTGACAGACATTGTGCACTTGGCTGCAGACTATTTTAGCGGGAAACAGAGTCTATTTGCGGACGGCCTTCCGCGTGGTGGAGAGTGGAATGGTGGTTTCTGGCGTACTGCGGTCTAGTCACTGCGGCTGTATGGTGGCTGCTGCGACATCCATATGCGGTACAGCGTGGATGTTAGCGGTCCCGTACTACAGCCTGCGACCGGCTATCTTTACTGGAGCTGGACTGCGCTCTTGTTCTATGTAGCTGTATGGCGGCTGCTGTAATACCCGTGTGCCGTGTAGCGTGGGTGTTAGCTGTCCCGTACAGTTCGTACAATCGCTGCCTGCGACCAGCAGCCCGTTTTTACTGTTCTGCCTTCGTCCACGTGTGAGCTGTGTGGACTCCGGCATACAGCTAACCTTCATCCACTGTTTCAATAAACAGACTGTGTTGCCTTTAAGTCTTTATTTATTAAATGATGATGGATAGGTGGATGATCATAAGAAATGGATGATTGATTGGTAAAAACTATAACAAAAGATACAAATCCATATCAGTACAGGCATATCACAAATAACAGAATGACATACATAGTAGTACTGGTATTTACAGAATCTGCATAACACAGAGAGCAATGCATACGACTGAATACAACATTTACAATGCTGATGCCGCCCTACACCTGCTCTGCATGTATCACAGCCTATGCAATCTGAGTAGAGCCACCGCCACTTCACAGTGCCTACATAACAACTGTACACATATACCAACACAAATATGTAGTCTAGTACAATGATTCCTACCGGGATCCATTAGTCAGGAGGAACGATTGAAGAAAAGGAACTGGAGCCGGCCATAGCACCTCTGAATCCTATGGAGACACCAAGACATCTGCGTCTCCAACTCAGTAAGGGAAGGGAAAAGGGGCAGTCCAAGGAAGTATCTTTTCCTTAAAGCAACAGGCTCCAAACCACAGAAATACTGTAGAGATGTATGAGGAAAACATAAGAAAGCCAACAGTGACCTCTTGTGGGCAACAAACGATATTACCCTTATCCTATTTAATGAATAGAAGACAGAACAATCTCGTTAGCGATATTGCTGCGTGTAAAGCGGCCTTAACGCTCACTGGCAAGCATTATGTAGTATTTTCTGAACAACGTCGTTATTATAAAGAAATATTATCAGCCACAAAGTGATCCCAATTTTCATATTATTATAGTGACAATAGAGTGGCAAACAATATATAGCATCACATTAAAACATTCAAAGCCTGGATTCAGCAGCTTTGCTATAGGTCCTGAACAGCAACAGGTGCACATACACAGTAAATATACATGTATCTCATATTGTTATAATAAAGACATAATGCAACATTTTTATATATACAGTATATATATATATATATACATATATATATATATATATATATGTACAATGCCTGGAGACATAAAATCATGTTGGTTTTAGTCCGTATTGGTTGCTGAGACAACATTGAGCAGAAGCGATCCACACAAATGTAGTTAAAAAGAAGCAAAAAGAAAAGGGTTCAATGATTTCCAGTAAAACCAATAATATTAGATATACTCTTTGTAACTTGCGGTCCACTGCATGTTGTCAAGTGTAATACATCTCCAGCAACAGAGAATTTGAGACTAAGGGCCAAGCTTTATCTCTTAGCTCCTGCTCTCCTGTCTGTCAAACTAGATAGTGGTATACCAGAGGTAGGAGAAAAACACATACTCGCTTTACTGATCCTCGGCAATCCTCTGCGCTCCTGCCCCACCTTGACTGGAAGTGATTTAGGGCATTACCAAAATATTTTCAGTCCTGGGCACAGATGGGAGAGACACCAAAGAAGTAGAGATGAGCAAACCAGTGGAAGTTTGGTTCGGCGGGTGCAGCCGGACTTTAGGTAAAGATTGGTTTGGGACTCGGACTTGACCTGAACCCCGAAGAAGTTGCTAATTGTGCAGTTCAGGTCTTCACCAACATGCAGCAAGTCATAAACAGATCACTTCGAATGGCGGGTGGGCGGGATATTTCCATTTTTTTTTGTTTGGTGCACACTACATCCGATAACTCTGTTGTTACCCCCAGTGTGAGCCGATCAAACACTGCAAGCGTCTCACACTGGGCTGAGCACCGAGTGTACCCGAGCACAGTGATGTTCACACAAGTGGCTTGCATATGTAAGGCACCCGAACTCCAAACCCAAACTCTGTTTTTTTTGTAAAGTCTGTGTTCGGTCCGGACACCGAACCTCGGGTTTGCTCATCTCTACAAATAAGTAGTCAATAACTTTCCCAGGCCATTAGCAGTCACTTTTTTTTAGTTCATCGCCTGCCCTGTGCCACATGCTCCAGGTCCCATTTGACAAAATAGCTGTACTGTTGTCAGCCTCATGGTTTGCTCACTCTTTTGGCAGGTGAACCTTCTCATTTCTGCACAAGCTGCTACCACGATTTCCAAACTATTGTTTGAATGGTGGCTCCCCCCACCAAAATGCCACCTGCCATTTGTGGTACCCGAATTCCACTATTAGGTTCTGGACAGATAAGTGCCATACCTTTGGCTGTTGATATGGGTTATGGTTGAACCTGTTATGATGAAGATGACATGGTAGTTACCTAAAATTTATTATGTTAAATTAAGGAGGAATTCTGCATGCGAATGTTACAACTCTGGGCACTGTTAGCACATAATATTGCCGTGTAGTACCCAAATAATGCCACTTTATAACGCCTTTAGTAATAACTGCATAGAGTGTCCAGATGATATTTTAATATAATACCTACCAATAGGTGACACAGACAGAAAAGGACCCCTGTGCAAAAATAATATATGGGCCTCTTGCAGTCCAAGAGCTCGAAAAAATGCAAATTTCCTCCAACTTTGGAGATAAAATTGAGGCCCCTTACCACCCAGGCCCTTGTGCGGCAACACAGGTTGCACCAGTGATAGGTCCGCCCTGATGCCCAAATAACACTGCCATATTTCCCTCAATTCAATGCCATTATCGACATACAATGCTTAAAGAGGACCAACCACAAGGATTTTCCTATATAAACTAAAGCCAGTGCTGTACTGGCACTATCATGGTGAGTCTATACATACCTTTAGTTGTGAGATTGGATGTATACTTTCTGAAATACAGGCAAGTAAAGTTTGTGAAATGCACTGTTATTTGATGAGAGGTGCAACGCAATATCTAAAATATCTAATAGGTGGGTTGGGTTTTGCTAGTCATTCCCTTGTCTGTCCTCCCTCCCCCATATCTGTTATTAAAGGGAGAGGAAGGATAGGGTGGAGGAAGGACAGGCAGGCAGACAGAGGCGGGAATAACTAGCAAAACCCGGCCCACCTATAAGATATTCCGTTGCACCTATCAAGTAACAGTGCATTGTACAAGCTTTACTTGCCGGTATTTCAGAAAGTATACATCCGATCTCACAACTAAACGTATGTATAGAATCAGCATGATAGTGCCAGTATAGCACTGGGTTTAGTTTATATATGAAAATCCTGGTGGAAGGTCTGCTTTAAAAAAATGAAGAAGTGCATAGTTAAATCCCATAGTGAAACTTTACATATTGCACTCAGGGTGCTCCTGAGGGACTAGTCATTTCAAGCCCTTTAGGAAAAAGGGGCTATAGGAAAATGGCCAACCCTAAATTGAGCTCTGCATTTTTGATGGCCTCAGCTTTCCAAACTGATAACTGTATTTTAGCTTTAATGGAAGCCAGATAAGAGCACTTGACCGAACACCTAAAGCTGATAATCCACGACTCCTCCATGGTGAATGGGCTGATCACCGTGTTCCATTGTCGTTGATCGATCATACACCGGAGAACGTGTTTTCTTATCCAGTTACTTAACCTCTGCGCTGTGTTATTCCAGCATTACTCATGTCCACCATACATTAATGCTAGCACTCCACTGGCTCCATAATAAAGAGCCTTTATTTATTAATCACTCCCACGGCAGAAGCAAAGTTCTGAGCTTGCACAAGAGCTAATTACAAGCAGAGATTATGAGACTATTGACTGGATGAGGCTGGTAGTTTGAAAAATAATGAATCACAGATAACGCTCTCCATGGAGAACGGATTGAACATCAAAGCCTCATCCACAAGAGTGACTGACCACATTATACAACGCTAAATAAAGCCCGGTGTTTGATCTATCTTAATAAAGTCCTACAGACCAAATACTAGAAACATAGGCAGCTCACATAATAGCACAGCCAGGGTCATATTTATAACTGAGCACCTGCAGGCAGTTACCTAAGGCGGCAAAAATTAGGGGTGAAAAACATTTTTTATTGTTTTGTTTTTTTAGCAGTCGGTGGCTGAAAATTATCATCAGAGGAGATTGTATGTAGGGGAGTTGCTCGGTTGAGTGCAGACACTGCTAAAATGTGAGCAGTGTAGACGCCATTCCATTAAGAATGCTATCTTTTCCAAATGCCCGTTGCTTTGAAAAAGTATTCTTAACTACTGAATTTTTCCACATATTTTCACATTCCACCCATAAACTTAAATGCATTTTATTATGATTTTATGTGATATACCAACACTAAGTAGCAAGTATTTGTGGTGCAAAGGGAATTACTGTATACATGATGGTCTCAATATTTTAAAAATCTATATCCGAAAATTTTGATGTACATTTGTATTGAGCCCCAGTCCCTGAATCAATACATTGTAGGATCATCTTTTGCTACAGTTACTGCTGCAAGTCTTTTGGGGAATGTCCCTACCAGCTTTGCACCTCTAGAGGCTGAAATTTTTGCCAAGTCTTCACTGCACACATGAGCTTTAGCTCAGTGAGATTGTATGGAGACATCTGTGAACAGCAATTTTCAACTGTTGCCACAGATTCTCAATGGGATTTAGGTCTGGACTTTGACTGTGCCATTCACACACATGACTAAGCTTTGATCTAAACCAGTCTTTCCCAAGATACGGCCCGTGAGCCACATACTGTCCACCATGGACTTGCAGCGTCCCCAGGACCTGTCCAGGAGATGCCGGTTCTTTTCTTCTTATGTTCAAATGTATTTTTTAGTTCAAATGTCTTTTAGACACGTATGTATTTGAACACTTTGGTGCCAGGACTAGGACAGAGCAAAGAAGCTGCCATTGTCGCGGGCGGGGAGGAGGGTGTCAGCACACCGCGCTCACCCCTTCTGCTCGGGTCCGGCAGTTGCTCCTGGTGGCTCGAGCTGTGGGCCGGATCCCGGGGTGTCTCGAGCGACGCTCCTCGCCCGTGAGTGAAAAGGGGGGGGGGTGTTTGTTGGGATTATAGTTCGTGACGCCACCCACGGTTGTGGTGATGGCACCACCGCTGCTCAGTGTGGGGGTCCCGGGGATGGTGATGGGAGCAGCCAGGTGTTGTGTTGCCCCTCCGTGGGTAGGGGTTGGTGATCCCGGGGCCCGGTGAAGAGATGTGAAGTGTAGGGCCTGGAGGGCGCAGGGACGCAGGGCAGCGCTGTGCCTTGCGGCACTGTGGTACTCACTCAGCCTGAGACACGGACACAGTTTGTACGGTAAACCAACGGCTGGTAGGACGGTCCCACAGACGGTTGCACCTGCACTCCCGGTAGGTGACGGTGACGTCTCTCTTCCTTGCACCTGTTTGACTGATGGTAGCGGTGGATTCCCTCCGGTTACCCGCTCCCCGACTGCAATCTGGGCTGGAGGAGCTCTACACTTTGCCCGCAGGCGCTGGCCCTGGGGAAACTGGTGCCTTGGCGGTGGCGGTGTCTCCCCGGTAATGGTCGGGCTGTTGCCGTCAATCGGGACTTTGTTGCTGGGGGATCTGCGTCCCCTTCGCTGACGGATTCGGCAAATTGGGCGACTCCTAGCCTTGCCGGGGTCCGAGAGGCCCCTGCCCTGGTGCTGACTGTCCTTCGGAACACTGCTCCAGACCACCGGGCACACAGCCAACGGGGTCCTTCCAGGAACTTCCAAACGGTCCCCCTCCGGACAGTCACCGCCGTCGCTGACCTTGCTGTTCTAGCCCTACACACAGCTGGGCTCTCAGGCTTCTCCTTCTCTCTGCTCTGTCACCACTTCTTGCTTTCCTCCTTTTCCACTTTCCCTTCCTTCACTTTCACTTCTGGTTGTTTCCTCTAGCCCCTGCCTGGGCTACTCTGCTTCTTTACTCAAGCCCTGCCTGGGCTAATCTGCTGTTCACTCGTTCATGTCCCTGACTGGACTGCCTGGTAACTTCCTGCCTCCAGAGTTGTGAGCTCCTTGGTGGGCGGAGCCAACCGCCTGGCCCACCCCCTGGTGTGCATCACAGACTCCTGGAGGGAGGCAACAAGGATTTCTGGTTAGCAGGTGTGCCTACCTGGAGTGTGGGGTGTAGTGGTGTTGTTATCTGTGTCCCCTGGCTTGCCCAGGGCGACACATTCCCCCTTAGCAAAATGCAGACCGTCCGCGGGCTGCCGTCCTACACCGGTTTTATTTTTCTGTAAAAAGGGGATAACAGGGTTAAACAAAACATAAGCATTTTCAATCAACTCTTCCCAAGACGGGAGGCACATTTTACTTTTAACGTTTCAACGGTATACGGTCACGGTTTCCGCTCTCTCCCACCCAAGCAACCTGGCCCTGATGCTGCCCCTAAAACCCAGGCAGCACCCCTTGACCCACAGTCCAGCACAAGTCACCCGAGCGGGATCTGTCCTTCCCTCCAGAGAGTAGCCACCGGTCCCTTTGGTGGCTGGGCCCTGGCCTGCTCTGCTCAGGGCCCTCCCTCCAACCTGCCTCTCCGGAGGCGGCCTGCGGAAACGGTAACGGTACCCAACATATTTACAAGCCACTAACGTTTGTGGTTGCCCTGCAGAGTTCACGGGCTTGTCCATGGTTAGTTCCCATGCATTTTTAAACTTTTAACGGTCCCCACGGGGACAACGGTGCCGGCTCCAGCCGGTTGCAAATCAACAAAATAAATCAGGTGACTTCTCGGGTAATCATTTTCATTATCTTTGGCAAAACTTTTCAACTTTTTCAAACAAGCACACAACACTCTTTTACATTTGCGGGCCCCTCTTACTCATAGAACGGTCTCCCTGTACCTAAGTGGGGGTCTACCTAGGTTGGAACGGGTGGACCTTCGGGGCCCGGTGTCAGTGGTGCTAGACAGTGGGGTAGAGGGAACAATCGGTTCCTCCTCCCTGCTATAGTGTGGGGCAGGCGGAGGTGCAGGGGGGCTGGGTACAGGTTCATCCCTGGGCACTGGCACTGGTTCTGGCTCACGGTTAACCGCTTCCACTACTTCTTCATCCACGGGTTGTGGGAACAGTATCACTGGAAGTATCACCGCGCCGTTCTGTGTAGGCCAGTTTGCTGGGAAGTCACCCATGACAGTGTGGATCACCTCTGCTGCCTTTTCCACTGGTGGAGGAACCGGTACCTCAGCCTCTGCTTTTAACGCTGGGGGGCATTTCTTCAGATGGTCCCGAGAGACTGTGGCCAGGGTGCCCCCTTGGTCACGACTGATCTGGTAGGTCTTCCCATTGTCCCACTCGGTGGGTTGTACGACGTAAGGGACTTGCTCCCACTGGTCATCCAGTTTGTGGGCTTTTCTCTTCCGTTTCAGCACCACATCTCCTGGCTGGAAAGGACCTGCAGGCGCCTTCTGGTTGAACCGGTGCTCTTGCTGTTCTCGACTTCGACTGAGGTTTTTCTCCACATACTCCTGGATTTGCCGGTACTGGGCCCTCCTCCGACTTTCCCACTCTGCCGTTGAAGGGAGTGCTTCCGGAGCCTCCAACCCCATCTCCAGATCCACCGGCAGGCGGCCAGGCCGGGCCCTCATCAGATACGCTGGGGTGCACTTCGTCGAGCTGGATGGGATATTATTGTACATGTCGACCAAGTCGGGTAACTTTTCCGGCCACATGTTCCGTTCTTCCAGCGGTAGCGTCTTGAGGAGCCCCAGGACCAAGTGATTCATTTTCTCGCACATGCCGTTGGTTTGGGCGTGGTACGGAGTGGTCCGGATCTTCTTGCAGCCGTACAACTGGCAGAATTCGTGAAACACTTCTGCTTCAAAAGCCGGGCCTTGGTCAGTCAGCACCTTCTCGGGGTACCCATGGGGTCGGCAAAAATAGGCCTGGAACGCCCGGGCAGCGGTTCGACCAGTCAAGTCCTTAATGGGGACTACCACCATGAATCTTGAGTAGTGGTCTACCATGGTCAACGCGTAGGTGTACCCACTTCGGCTAGGGGTGAGTTTAACATGGTCCAGGGCGACCAGCTCCAGCGGCTGATGGGTGACTATGGGATGTAACGGTGCCCTCTGGCTAGTCTCGTCCTTTCTCCTCAGTGTACAAGGACCGCACTCTCGGCACCAGGCTTCCACCGATTCACGCATCCCACTCCAATAGAACCGCTCCCGCAACAGCATCTCCAGCTTCTTCCACCCGAAGTGGCCAGCACCATCATGGTATGCCCGCAGGACGGTAGCAACCTCAGCTTGAGGAACGATCAACTGGCATATTTTCTCATGGGTCTTTGGGTTGATCAGCTCACGGTACAGCCTCCCTTGGTGTAGGTAGAGCCGTTTTCGTTCTTTCCACAAGCGTTGGGCTTCGGCTGGAGCGGCAGGGTCTATTCCCATAGCACCTTGTTCCACCAGGGTCTTGACAAGGCGGACAGCCGGTGCTTGGTCCTGGGCGTCCTGCCACTCTTGACTGGGCCGCGGGTCCAGGTCCGCCCGTTGCTGACATACTTGTACCCTCTCAGTAGGTGGCTGGTGAAACGCAGGCAACTCAATCTCCTCGAGGTCGTCATCCTCACACCCCTCTTCTGACAAATGGGGCATCCGGGAGAGTGCATCTGCATTGATGTTGACACGACCAGCTCGGTACTTTATGGTGAAATCATAGTTGGCTAACCGGGCTACCCACCGCTGCTCCAGCGCGCCCAACTTGGCCGTGTCCAGGTGAGTTAGCGGATTGTTGTCCGTAAACGCGGTGAATTTCGCCGCCGCCAGGTAGTGGCGGAACCGCTCTGTGATAGCCCACACCAACGCCAATAGCTCGAGCTTGAAGGAGCTATAGTTCTCAGGGTTCCTTTCGGTCGGCCGGAGTTTTCGGCTGGCGTAGGCAATCACCTTCTCCTTCCCATCCTGGACCTGGGACAAGACCGCTCCTAGCCCCACGTTACTGGCGTCCGTGTGGAGGATGAACGGGCGCCCATAATCAGGGTACGCCAAGACCTCTTCTCCGGTCAAGGCCGCCTTCAACTGGCCAAAGGACTCCTCATGCTTGTCCTCCCACAACAGTGGGGCTCCAATAGGTCTACCACCTTTGGTCTGTCCCACGAGGAGATCTTGCATGGGGGCAGCCATCTTCGTGTACCCCTTTATAAAGCGCCGATAGTACCCCACCAGACCCAGGAACTGCCTTACTTCCCTCACTGTGGTTGGTCTCGGCCAGCTCTGGATGGCAGTGATCTTCTCAGGGTCGGGGGCGACACCATCCGCACTCACCACGTGTCCTAGATACTGCACCCTGGGTTTCAGCAGATGGCACTTCGAGGGCTTCAACTTCATCCCGAACTTGGCAAGGGACGCGAACACCTCGGCCAGGTGCTCCAGATGGGCCTCATACGTCTGGGAATAAACAATCACATCATCCAAATACAGCAGGACGGTCTCGAAGTTTAAATGTCCCAGACAGCACTCCATCAACCGTTGGAAAGTCCCGGGGGCATTGCACAGCCCAAACGGCATGCTATTGAATTCGCATAGCCCCATCGGGGTGGTGAAGGCGGTCTTCTCCCGGTCCTCGGGGGCCACGGCCACTTGCCAGTATCCGCTGGTGAGGTCAAGGGTCGAGAAGTAGTTTGCAGTTCTCAGTGAAGCCAAAGATTCTTCAATACGAGGCAATGGATAGGCATCTTTATGGGTTATCTGGTTGATCTTCCGGTAGTCCACACACATCCGCATGGTACCATCCTTCTTCTTGACCAGTACCAACGGAGCGGCCCAGGGACTACAACTGTCCCGAATAACCCCTGCCTCCTTCATATTCTTCAACATATCCTTGGCACACTGATAATGTGCAGGGGGAATAGGTCTGTACCTCTCTTTGATAGGGGGATGTTCACCCGTGGGAATGTGGTGTTGGACCCCCTTGATCTGCCCAAAGTCTAGGGGGTGCTTACTGAAAACCTGTTCGTACTCCTGCACTACCCTGTGTACCCCTGCCCTGTGATGTGTAGGGGTATCATCAGTGCCCACATGTAGCTGTTGGTGCCACTCTTGGTGTCCCCCTGGGGTGGGGAAGTGCTGGTGGTAGGTGGGAGTGTGGGTGGACGGGCTTCCTGGATAGTGTGAGGGTCCAGGGTGAGCAGCTTGGCAATGGTGGCATACCGGGGGAGCCTGACTTCTTCCTCCCCACAGTTCAACACTCTCACAGGCACTCTCCCTTTCTTCACATCTACCACCCCTCGGGCGGCCACTACAGTGGGCCAGTGCTCGGAAGGCATGGGCTCCATCATCGCATGGTAGTCACGCCCCTGAGGCCCTACTGCTGCCCTACACCAGATCATCATCTCACTCCTAGGGGGCACAGTCAATGGAGCAACATCCATCACTCGCACTCCACCAATCTCCCCTCCGGTTGAGCTTACATGCTGGCGGTACATCAGGGCGCGGATCTCACGCTGCACAGCCCTCTGCCGGCTCCCCGCCGCCGTGGCGGCTAGCTGCTGCAAAAGGTTCAGCACATCAGCCATGCAGTGTTCCATCACATTGGTTCCCAACACTATTTTCGGGTTATGATCACTAGGCTCATTCATGATCACAATCATACCCTGGTGTTGCAGTTCAGCTTGCCCCACTGTCATAGCCACCTCTTTATACCCCACCTGGGTCAATGGAAGTCCATTAGCGGCAATCAAATTTATACTATTGTCTGGAGGCGCTAGCTCGTCTGTGGCCCAATATCGCTGATACAATGTGTACGGTATGGTCGTTACCTGTGATCCAGTGTCCAAGAGAGCCATCACGGGTATGCCGTCCACAGCCACAGGGATGATAGGGCGGGCCCCGACGTATCGGTCTCGCCAGTCCGGGGGGCCACGGTGTTCTACTCCTGAGGATTGGCCCGGGGCCCCAGGGGTTGCTCGTTTAACGGGCACTGTCGGTAAACATGGCCCGGCTTACGGCACTTGTAGCAGATTGGAGGTCTGCTCCGCGGGTTGTTAGCGCTTCTCTGCTGCATCCAGGGAACATCTTCGGGACTGTCAGCAAGCTGTATCTGCGCTGGGGGCTGAGATCTGGTCAGAGGTTGAAGCGCAGCAAGGATTTTGGCAAGGTCTCCGTCCAGGCGACGGACCTGGGCTGCCAGTTCTTCCACTGTGCTGCTCGAGGCTGCAGGTAGTAAGGAGGTTGGTTTGGCTGGGGCCGCCACAACAGGAGCTGTCTCGACGGGCCACAGGACGGGTTCCAGAACTTCAGCAGCTGGGGGCTGTAGTGCTTTGATAGCCCGCTCCTTTAACACAGCGAAGTCCACATCAGGGTGTTCCAGGGCCCACAGCCGGAGTTGTTTACGATCCTCAGGGGACCTCATCCCCTGCGCAAATTGCTCCACTAACATCTTATTGCTATCCGCCTCATTAATAGCGTTCACCCGCTTTAGCGTGCGGAGGGCGGCCTGCAGACGTAGAGCATAGTCCCGAATGCTATCCCCAGCTCGTTGCCGGCACTGGTAAAACTGCATCCTCAGCTCAGCTTCAGTCCGGGTCTCGAAGGCAGTCTGTAGCTTCTCGAAGATGGTGGCTACAGAGAGCCGGTCCCCCTCGGCCCAGGTCTCCGCTTCCTGCTCCGCCGCACCGGTTAGCTGGCCTAGCACTATCGCTGCACGTTGCTTATCAGTCAGGGGGTACAGCTCTAGCAACGGGTTAAGCTTTTTCCGGAAGGCCTGCAAGGCATCCGGTTTCCCGTCATACTGCGGTAGCCAGGCAGCTCCGGGCGCATAGGGCAAGGAAAACGGCATGACCTGAGCAAGCGCGGGGGCCGCGGCACCTCCCGCCAGTACGGCCGGGACCTGGGCAGGCCCATTCCCATCCGCGGGTGCCGCTGCGGCTGCGACCACCGCTCCTCCAGCGGCTTCGTCGGGCGCAGACATCTTGTTTCCGTCCCCCTTAGCTCTTTCCGGCCCCTCCTCTCTCGGGGCGGGGTTTTGGCCTTCGCGCCTCTACTGCTCGAGAAGACGCTCGAGCGGGAACTTTTCGCGCCAAAGATGGCGGCTTCCGAAATTTTTCTGCCGGATACCTCCGGCGGTAACAAGGCGCACCTCTACCTGACGGCAGAGCGGTAAGATCCTGTTCACAGCGCCAAGTTGTCGCGGGCAAGGGGGGGGGGTGTTTGTTGGGATTATAGTTCGTGACGCCACCCACGGTTGTGGTGATGGCACCACCGCTGCTCAGTGTGGGGGTCCCGGGGATGGTGATGGGAGCAGCCAGGTGTTGTGTTGCCCCTCCGTGGGTAGGGGTTGGTGATCCCGGGGCCCGGTGAAGAGATGTGAAGTGTAGGGCCTGGAGGGCGCAGGGACGCGGGGCAGCGCTGTGCCTTGCGGCACTGTGGTACTCACTCAGCCTGAGACACGGACACAGTTTGTACGGTAAACCAACGGCTAGTAGGACGGTCCCACAGACGGTTGCACCTGCACTCCCGGTAGGTGACGGTGATGTCTCTCTTCCTTGCACCTGTTTGACTGATGGTAGCGGTGGATTCCCTCCGGTTACCCGCTCCCCGACTGCAATCTGGGCCGGAGGAGCTCTACACTTTGCCCGCAGGCGCTGGCCCTGGGGAAACTGGTGCCTTGGCGGTGGCGGTGTCTCCCCGGTAATGGTCGGGCTGTTGCCGTCAATCGGGACTTTGTTGCTGGGGGATCTGCGTCCCCTTCGCTGACGGATTCGGCAAATTGGGCGACTCCTAGCCTTGCCGGGGTCCGAGAGGCCCCTGCCCTGGTGCTGACTGTCCTTCGGAACACTGCTCCAGACCACCGGGCACACAGCCAATGGGGTCCTTCCAGGAACTTCCAAACGGTCCCCCTCCGGACAGTCACCGCCGTCGCTGACCTTGCTGTTCTAGCCCTACACACAGCTGGGCTCTCAGGCTTCTCCTTCTCTCTGCTCTGTCACCACTTCTTGCTTTCCTCCTTTTCCACTTTCCCTTCCTTCACTTTCACTTCTGGTTGTTTCCTCTAGCCCCTGCCTGGGCTACTCTGCTTCTTTACTCAAGCCCTGCCTGGGCTAATCTGCTGTTCACTCGTTCATGTCCCTGACTGGACTGCCTGGTAACTTCCTGCCTCCAGAGTTGTGAGCTCCTTGGTGGGCGGAGCCAACCGCCTGGCCCACCCCCTGGTGTGCATCACAGACTCCTGGAGGGAGGCAACAAGGATTTCTGGTTAGCAGGTGTGCCTACCTGGAGTGTGGGGTGTAGTGGTGTTGTTATCTGTGTCCCCTGGCTTGCCCAGGGCGACACACCATCATCCCCAGCCACAACATGTAGCAACGGGATGAGGTCATCACTCTGTGACCTCATCACTTTGCTGCTGTCACCTGAGCACTGAAACCCCGAAGCAGCGGAGATGGCGTGGTAAGTTGGGCAATAGTAAGTACTCCAGAGGAACTGAAGACTAAATGCCGCATCATTGTGGATGGTAGGCAGGGCATTACTGTGATGGCACATAATAGGGGGACAATTGTGAAAGAGGGCACAGTTTTGTGAGTGGGGGGTACTTTTTTTCTGAGAGGTAGTGTGTGTTTGTTTGAGGGATTTTGGAGCTGTGCAGTGTGGTAGGATACTTTGAAAAGGGGTAGTGTGGGGGGGATATTTTGCAAAGGGGCAAAGTGGGGGGATATAATGCAGAGGGGAAGTGTGGGGGATATATTGCAGATGGGCAGTGTGGGGGAATATATTGCAGAGGGGCAGTGTGGGGAGATATTTTGCAAAGGGGCAGTATGGGGGAATATTTTACAGAGGGGCAGTGTGGTGGAATACATTACAGAGGGGCAGTGTGGGGGAGTATTAAAGAGAAGTGCAGTATGGTGGAATACTTTGAAGAGGGGCAGTGTGGGGGAGTATTAAGTAGAGGTGCAGTCTGGTGGAATACGTTGCAGAGGGGCAGTGTGGGGTAGTATTAAGTAGAGGTGCAGTGTGGTGGAATACGTTGCAGAGGGGCAGTGTGGGGTAGTATTAAGTAGAGGTGCAGTGTGGTGGAATACGTTGCAGAGGGGCAGTGTGGGGTAGTATTAAGTAGAGGTGCAGTGTGGTGGAATACGTTGCAGAGGGGCAGTGTGGAGGAGTATTAAGTAGAGGTGCAGTGATATTTTGTGCAAGAAGCACAGCAGTTATTTACTCAGGGGCACAGTATGAGAGATTTTTATTTATGGGGTAATTTAATGATACTTTTATTTTTAAGGCTACCCTGTCAGGAAGAGTTGCTGAAGACGGAGAAGAGGGAAGTCTGTAGAGATGAAATTTCAGCATGGCATCTGTACTACATGGAGACAAAAGGGATGATAGATGAGGTGATGACACAGGAGAAGAAACAGGGACCATTTACACCTTTATCAGACCAGTCGTCAACACATGGCTTGGAGGTTGGGAGGGTGGGTTCCTGTACCAACAGCGGCCACAACTGTCAAGGGAGTTGCATGACACTAAGGTTTATATCAGCCCCTGATAGAAGCACTAGGTAAAGAATTGGCAATACATAAATTATTTGCAATGTTAAAGTCCTGAAAAAACAAACTGTCTCCTCGGAAAAACCAAAATTCCCACTGTTGGCAGCACAACTCATAAAGAATTCACATCCCTACAATTCATTGATTGCAATCCATTGTAAGGTGCTTTATTTTCTGCTGAACTGTTACTGTGTTTTTGATACAACCAATATCCATTGACCTTTAGTGCCGGCTGCGCTGACAACTTACTTGACAAATTGCTTATAACATCAATAGGCCAGGAGAAGGCCGACCTCTGGAGATCCAGTCCTGATTCATCACCATAACTGAAGGCAAACTGATTGTGTGACCCCTGGGAGAACTGCTGCTGGCCAGATTGGTCCCCTCCCTCCCCTTTAATTAAAGCGTGTTGCCTGCGGGCAGCCATTGTCTGACATCATAATGTGCGGACACACATTGTAAAGTGGACAATGAGAGGCAGATGAAGCCGGTAAATCTCATGGCGGAGATAATGGGAATCACGGTCGTGTCCCAATCTCAAGTGTGTCATACGCAAAGGGCAAGTTGACCAAAATTATTCATGTGTCACAGACTTAACGTAAGTCCCCAACATTTATGTAATCTAACAAGTCCCAAATTTTGTGCTGTATACATATTATGACAATAAATGCCATATATGACTAATAAGATGACATTCCATTAATAGGACCCCATATATCAGAATAGTTATCCCCCTAGCTCAGCACTCCACAGCAAAAGAACAATTTGAAGAGCTGACTTCTCTTTCCATGGGCTACAATCCCAATTAATCAGAAATATGTGACATATACAGTTGAAACCAGAAGTTTCCATACACCCTCTAAAAAGACACATCTGCAGGTTTTTCTCACTATCTGACATGAAATCAGATTTAACCTTTTCCGCTTTAGGTCAATTAGGAACCAAAAGTATTTATATTTGCCAAAAGCCAGAATAATAAAAGAAAAAATGTTTTAAGCAATTTTTATTACTTTCTGCAAAGTCAAAAGTTTACATACATTAAGTGTACTATGCCTTCAAACAATATGGGACAGCCCATATGATCATGTCATGTCTTTGGAAGCTTTTGATAGGTTTACTGGCAACATCTGAGTTAATTAGAGACACATCTGTGGATGTATTTTAATGCACACTTGAAACACACTGCTTATTTGTGCAGCACCATGGGAAAGTCAAAAGAAATCAGCCAAAATCTCAGGAAGAGAATTGTGGACTTCCTCAAGTCTCGTTCATCCTTGGGTGCAATTTCCAGATACCTGAAGGTGCCTCGTTCATCTGTACAAACAATTATATGGAAGTACAAACAAGATGGGAATGTCCAGCCATCATACCACTCAGGAAGGAGACTGGTTCTGTGTACCAGAGATGAACGTGCTTTGGTCAGACATGTGCATATCAACCCAAGAACAAAAGCAAAAGACCTTGTGAAGATGCTGGTGGAAGCTGGTAAGATTGTGCAGTTATCCCCATTGAAACAAGTATATCAACATGGGCTGAAAGGCCACTCTGCCAGAAAGAAGCCATTACTCCAAAAGAAACATAAAAAAAGACAGATTATGTTTACAAATACACACAGGACCAAAGACCTTAATTTTTGGAGACATGTCCTGTGGTCTGCTGACAAAACTAAAATTGAACTGTTTGGGCATAGTGAACATCATTCCATTTGGAGGAAAAAGGGAGAAGATTTGAAGCCTAAGAACACCAACCCAACTGTGAAACATGGGGGTGGCAGCATCATGTTGTTGGGTTGTTTTGCTGCAGGAAGGACCGGTGCACTTCACAAAATATATGGCATAATGAGGAAAGAAGATTGTGTGGCAATATTAAAGCAACATCTCAAGACATCAGCCAGGAACTTAAAGCTTGGATGGAAATGGGTCTTACAAATGAACAATGACCTGAAGCATGCTGCTAAACTGGTGGCTTAAGGATAACAAAGGCAATGTTTTGGAGTGGCCATCGTAAAGCCCTGATCTCAATCCTATTGAAAATTTATGTGCAAAAAGGCCGGTGCGAGCAAGACGACCTACAAACATGGCTCAGCTATACCAGTTCTGTCAGGAGGAATGGGCCCAAATTCCACCAACTATTGTGAGAAGCTTGTGGAAGGAGATCCAAAACGTCTCACCCAAGTCATACAGTGTAAGGGCAATGGTACCAAATACTAATGAAATGTATGTAAACTTTTGACTTTGCAGAAAGTAATAAAATGCCTTAAAACAATCAAGTGCGAAAAACTTGCATACCTAATAATATTAATGCAATACACAAATATGAAAACAAAAATTAAATAAAAAAAAAATAATGAGAGGTATGTCAAGGAAATATCCAATAAATCTGAGGAATTGGGGGAATATTAGGTCAGGCAATATAAATAGTGGCATGCAAACGTTTGGGCACCCCTGGTCAAAATTACTGGTATTGTGAACAGTTAAGCAAGTTGAAGATGAAATGATCTCTAAAAGATATAAATTTAAGAAAAAAATAAAAACCGATATGATGTCCCTTAACCCTTTCACGACCAATGGTGTACCTATACATCATTGGACGTGTATGGTCCTTTAATGCGGGCTTGCGCAACGAGCCTGCATTATTCTCCACACATAGGCTGATCTGATCAGGTGACATGTGCAGCTAACAGGTGCAGGTGGATCAGAGATCCACCCACACCGGCTAGCCAGTTAGATTGCACTGTCAAACTCTGACAGCGCGATGTAATATGCCCCGCATTTGGCATCCTGTGAGACAATCACAGGGCGCTGATGAATTGTAATGACAGCGAAGGGTCAGTTGATGACCCCTGTCACTGTCCACTCCTGATTCACTTACTGTGAGTGCAGGGACACAGCATTTCTGCTGTACAGAGGGGGGCTGCAGCATCGCTCTGAACAGCGGAAGCGATCGGACGGTGCAGTCATAAAGTTGGCTAAGGAAACTAAAAAAACCCAATAAAAATAATTTGAAAGAAAGGTTTTAAAAAAATATGAAAAATTAAAAAACACTAAAAGTTAAAATCATCCACATTTTACACCAAAATGATAATAATAATAATCATCATAATAATAAATACACATATTTGGTATTGCCGCTTTCAACAATGCCTGATCTATCAACATATAAAACAATTAATCTGATTGGTAAAGGGTGTAGTGAGAAAAAATCAAAACACCAGAATTGTTTTTTTGGTCCCTGCAACATTGCGTTAAAATACAATAATAGGTGATCAAAAGATCGTATCTACCCAAAATTGTATAATTAAAAACGGCAGCATGGTGTTTCCTTCTGTGCGTCACCTTTCTATGGTTTCCCTCCACCCCAGGTCCTGGGCTGTTGAGCAGGTCACGGGTGCCTTCTGCACTCCCCACGAACCCTGAGATCCCCCTTCTTTCCTAAGTTCCCGGGTCGAACTTCCAGCTCCAGACCACGGGCCCCGAACTATCCATGTCCATACTTGCTTATCTCCTCCTGAGTGCGACCTGGTGCTTGCTGCGCCTGGAGCTGACTAACTAATGTGTGAAATGGCTCCTAACTACCCCTGTTGGGGCCCCGCCTCCTGGGTTTCTGAACTAGTTGGCAAGAGGTCCCATACCTCGTGATGGCCACCCCAGCACCTACCCTAGCCCAGTCCCAGTGACAGAGCTCCCATGTTATGTGTTGGTTGAATGTGTGGTAATTACCGGTGACGATCTCCTCCAAATCCAAGATGAATACTGCACCTTGGGTAAGGTGCAGTACCCTGTGGCGCCTGAAGACGCAGGGGCACCACAAAGGCCTAAGAATTCATGCACATATCAACTCAAATGCACAATTTGCAGTATATACTGTAGCATGCAATGTGGATGTGCCTGGAATGAGCAGTGTAAGGCTTTTTATTAGGTTCCATACGGGTTTTGTTTTGCTCCATATGCTTTCCATCAGAAAAAAAAGCTTTTAAGCTTTGCAGTGCAAATAACAGAAAATACAGAACTCATACGTGAGCCATATGGATGTTTTATACAGAACTAAATACAGTATATAAATCTCAATCTTCAAGTCACCATTTGCATTGAGCATCCGATGGAGTATATTGCATTTTTTTCAGAATGCATATGATATATGAACCATAAATATAAACCATATCACCTCTCAACTGTCCCAAAAATTTGGTACAGTGCACAATTTGGGGAGCTGTCCTACTGTACAGTGAAGTCGGAGGTATTTCCCAACGTCAACTGTATATCCGCAGGGCACTGGATACAGTTTAAAACAATGGTGAAGCCGGAAGCCATCAGACATCCATAGGACACCATTGCATCTGGACAGAGACTGACTTGACAGCAGACGGCAACTTATAGTTGAAGCCAGAACTTTAAAACGACACATCTGCATGTTTTTCTCACTATCTGGCATGAATTCAGAAAAAAACCTTTTCTGCTTTAGGTCAATTAGGAAACAAAATTATTTGTCAAATGCCAGAATAATGAGAGAGAGATTTATTACTTTCTGTTAAGTCAAATGTTTGCATCCACTAAGGCTATGTGCCCACGGGGGACAGTGTCCTGCGGTTATATCCGCAGGACATTCCGCAGGAGCTCCCAGAAAACTGCAGCACAACTTTGGCTGTTTACATGCTGCGGTTTTACTGCGGAATGTCCTGCGGATATGGTGCGGGCATTCTGCATTGAGGATACAGTACCATGGCTTGGGCACTGCATCCTCATTGCAGAACAAGCGCTGCAGTCATCAGGGCGTTCATACCGCCATCACGCAGCACTTCCCTCTCCAGCAATGTTGGTCAGTGTCTTCACTGTGCAGGAGAAGGTGGGCGGGCCTGAACTAGCTCTGGCTGTCACATGACCGGAGCTCGTGCAGGCCCCGCCCACCTCCTCCTTCCAACTCCTGGCTTCACCGCGCTCCAGTCTGCACCCGACGAAGTGACTCCAGTGTCTTCTATCAAGGCAGGTAGATATGGGACCCTGCGGAGACATCCGCAGGAATAATTCACATGCTGCAGATTTTTCCGCAGGGAAATTCGCATTATTTCCGCTGCGGAAAAAAACGCAGCATGGGCACAGCAGTTCCCAAATGCCATGTAAATGGTTGGGGACTCGCTGTACTGCGGATTTTTGAAAAATCTGCTGAATTTGCGCGAAAAAATTGCAGCAAATTCCACAAATCTTCTGCAGCGTGGGCACATAGCCTTAGCGTACGATGCGTTTAAACAATATGGGACAACCCATATGATGATGTCATGTCTTTGGAAGCTTCTGATAGGTTTATTGGCAACATCTGAGTTAATTAGAGACACACCTGTGGATGTATTTTAATGCACCCCTGAAACACACTGCTTCTTTGTGTAGCATCATGGGAAAGTCAAAAGAAATCAGCCACAATCTCAGGAAGAGGATTGTGGACTTGTACAAGTCTGGTTCATCCTTGGGTGCAATTTGCAGATACTTGAAGGTGCCTCATTCATTTGTACAAACAATTATATGCAAATAACAAACAAGATAGGAATGTCCAGCCATCATACCGCTCAGGAAGGAGACTGGATCTGTGTACCAGAGATGAACGCGCTTTAGATAGACATGTGTATATCAACCCAAGAACAAAAGCAAAAGACCTTGTGAAGACGCTGGCGGAAGCTGGTAAGATTGGGTCATTATCCACAGTGAGATGAGTTCTGTATCAACATGGGCTTGAAGGACACTCTGCCAGGAAGAAGCCATTACTCCAAAAGAAACATAAAAAAGCCACATTAATGTATACAAATGCACACAGGAACAAAGACTTTAGTTTTTGGAAACGTGCTGTGGTCTGATGAAACTAAAGTTAAACTGTTTGGCCATAATGACCATTGTTACGTTTGGAGGAAAAAGGGAGAAGCTTTGAATCCTAAGAACACCATCCCAACTGTCAAACACGGTGGTGGAAGCATCATGTTGTGGGGTTGTTTTGCTGCAGGGGGGACTGGTGCACTTCAGAAAATAGATGGCGTCATGACAAAAGATTAGGTGGTACTGAAGCAACATCTCAAGACATCAGCCAGGAACTTAAAGCTTTTGGTTAATGGGTCTTCCAAATGGACAATGACCCGAAGCTACTGCCAAACCGGTTACAAACTGGCTTAGGGATAACAAAGTCAATGTTTTGGAGTGGCCATCATAAAGCCCTGATCTCAATCCTATTGGAAATTGATGGGCAAAGCTGAAATGCCGGTGCGAGCAAGGCGGCCTACAAACATGTCTCAGCTACACCAGTTCTGTCAGGAGGAATGGGTCCAAATTCCACCAACTATTGTGAGAAGCTTGTGGAAGGAGATCCAAAACGTTTCACCCAAATCATACAGTGTAAGTGCAATGGTACCAAATTCTAATGGAATGTATGGAAACTTCAGACTTTGCAGAAAGTAAGAAAAATGCCTTAAAACATTCTCATTATTCTGGTATTTAACAAATATAAATAATTTTGGTTCCTAATTGATCTAAAACGGGAAAGGTTTATTCTGATTTCATGTCAGATAGTGAGAAAAACCTGCAGATGTGTCTTTATAGAGGGCAGAGGGAAAAACCTGCAAATGTGTCTTTTTAAAGAGTATATAAACTTCTGGTTTCATTTGTATATGTGAAAATGTTTTGCTTGTTTTTTTTCTATCTTGATTTGATAAAGCCATTGTCTGGATGAAGCCTTGCCATGACATTGTTTTGTTGTTTGATATGTGATAAAATACAAAATGCAATTCTTGTGCTCTGAAGATATTTATCAGATTTCTGGCATTATTACAGAGGAGTTGTAAGGAAGCTAGCTATCTGGACCATAAATACAATTTAATAATATAAAAAATTACGTTCCCTATATGAGTAGGTGTTAGACCTATTTGTACCACAAGGTGTCGCTCTATTCCATTTGACACACCGCATCATATGCTATTGAACAGTACATCCCGATATATTGGCAGTGACGATCGTTTCCCGGACACTTCCTTTAATTTTACAGATGCCAATATTTAATGGGGGCTGCAAAACTATTCACTCCTACAATATTTCACTCCAAGCTATGCTGTTCTCCATTAACGTCAATGGAGCCTTATTATGCATACTAAACAGAACAGCATAATTCAGCCATATGGAATTGAATCTGACTAGTCAGTGCTGATTGTACAGATGGATTGTATTTCCAGGAGGAGTAATAGAGGAACAAGAAAATATACTTAAGAATTATTTTATGGGGGATGTATTTACTTAAAAACATTTGCTTAGATAAATATCTGGTCCTCTCTAAAGCTGGGGTCACACATAACGACGACGACAACGACGTCGCTGCAACGTCACCATATTCTGTGACGTAGCAGCGACCATAGATGATCGTTAGTAAGCTGTCAAACATGTTATAAAAAGCAGCGACGGAGCAGCGATCATAGCGACGTCGACGGTCGTTGTGTGGTTTCAGACGTAGCGTAGCGTCCCTGCTGCGGTGTCAAACAAAAGGATTATCAGCTTATCAGCATGGCGCAGCGGGATAGCAGCGTTCAAAAAATGACCTGGAGCATTCAGGAGCGAGCAGCGATTTCGCAGCAGGGGTCTGATCGTTGTTATGTGTCACACACAGCGACGTCGCTGTTGAGGTCGCTGCTACGTCACAGAATATGGTGACGTTGCAGCGACGTCGTTGTCGTCGTCGTTATGTGTGACACCAGCTTTAACTGGTTGTCTTGTCTTCTTAAATATTGTATTTTTCGGTTTATAAGATGCACCGGATTAGAAGACGCACCCCAAACTTACAGAAAAAAGGGGACCACGGGGGAACACTATTCTCCTTAAGGAGACTTTGCAAGCCAGTCTGGCTGCCAGTAAGGGGACTTATAGCTGCTACGCCCCTCTAAGAAATATTCAAATTGTCTCTCCAGTAAAGGAGACAAACTCTAGCGCAGCGCCACCTATTGGAAGTAGCGATCCTAAAAGTCACAAGTGGATTTTTAACAATCCTTTGCAATATGACTCAGGATATATAAGCCAGATCAGAATCCCAATTTGCAGACACGGTGTTTCGGGGTGCTTGCCCCTCGTCAGTGCAAAGTATGGGGGTGTCTGATCTGACTGGCTTGCAAAGTCTCCTTAAGGAGAATAGTGTTCCCCCGTGGTCCCCACATAGCTTTCTCATGAGCCAGATCAGACACCCCCATACTTTGCACTGACGAGGGGCAAGCACCCCGAAACACCAGATTATTATAAGACTGACCCCCTTTTTTCTCATTGTCTCTCCAGTAAAGGAGACAAACTCTAGAGCAGCGCCACCTATTGGAAGTAGCGATCCTAAAAGTCACAAGTGGATTTTTAACAATCCTTTGCAATATGACTCAGGATATATATGCCTGATCAGAATCCCAATTTGCAGACACGGTGTTTCGGGGTGCTTGCCCCTCGTTAGTGTAAAGTATGGGGGTGTCTGATCTGGCTCATGAGAAAGCTATGTGGGGACCACGAGGGAACACTATTCTCCTTAAGGAGACTTTGCAAGCCAGTCAGATCAGACACCCCCATACTTTGCACTGACGAGGGGCAAGCACCCCGAAACACCGTGTCTGCAAATTGGGATTCTGATCAGGCATATATATCCTGAGTCATATTGCAAAGGATTGTTAAAAATCCACTTGTGACTTTTAGGATCACTACTTCCAATAGCTGGCGCTGCGCTAGAGTTTGTCTCCTTTACTGGAGAGACAATGAGAAAAAAGGGGGTCAGTCTTATAATAATCTGATACGTCTAATAAACCAAAAAATATAGTATTTAAGAAGACAAGACAAACACTATAACAGAGGACTGGATATTTATCTAGGAGGGGGTCACAATAGGGAGGCGCAGTGTTGGAGCAGGGCGATACTGTGGGCAGTACATCGGAAGTCCCAGAAACTGTTAGCAGTGCATGCTTCAAAGAAATGGCACCCAGAGTCAGCGCGTGCGCAGCTTGAGCATCTGCTCAATGACAAGCCAAGATCTCATCTGTGCACGTGCAACCTCCGGGGGCGCCATTTACCTTAAGTCTGCTGCTGGGAGATCAATGGACCGGAGGGCGCAGATGAAATCTTGAGCCGAGAGATCCGTATGCGCACGCGCTGACTTAAGGCTCCATTATTTGAAGGCCTCATCGCCCACAGCACAGCAGCCCGCAGCTCCAGCAGCACAGTGCCCGCAGCTCCAGCAGCACAGTGCCCGCAGCCCCAGCAGCACAGCGCCCGCAGCCCCAGCAGCACAGCGCCCGCAGCTCCAGCAGCACAGTGCCCGCAGCTCCAGCACCACAGTGCCCGCAGCCCCAGCAGCACAGCGCCCGCAGCCCCAGCAGCACAATACCCGCAGCTCCAGCAGCACAGTGCCCGCAGCCCCAGCAGCACAGCGCCCGCAGCCCCAGCAGCATAGCGCCCGCAGCCCCAGCAGCACAGTGCCCGCAGCCCCAGCAGCACAGCGCCCGTAGCTCCAGCAGCACAGCGCACGCAGCAAATAACACATCCAAAAATAAAAAAATGCAAAAAGAAAAATAATGAATTCTATATATACAATTCATCCACTCATACATTAATATTATTACTTAGGGCTATTTTGATATAGATAAATCCAATAGCATCAAAATGAGATTTTATTGTAAATTGTAATATGAAAAATTGGTTGTATAGTGAACGGAGGGAAAAACCCCTGCAGGTTTTTCCCTCCGCTCTCTATAAAGACACATCTGCAGGTTTTTCCCCTCCGCACTCTATAAAGACACATCTGCAGGTTTTCCGCTCCGCTCTCTATAAAGACACATCTGCAGGTTTTCCGCTCCGCTCTCTATAAAGACACATCTGCAGGTTTTTCTCTCCGCTTTCTATAAAGAGACATCTGCAGTTTTTTCCCTCCGCTCTCTATAAAGACACATCTGCAGGTTTTTCCCTCCTCTCTATAAAGACACATCTGCAGGTTTTTCCCTCCGCTCTCTATAAAGACACATCTGCAGGTTTTTCCCTACTCTCTATAAAGACACATCTGCAGGTTTTTCCCTCCTCTTTATAAATACACATCTGCAGGTTTTTCCCTCCTCTCTATAAAGACACATCTGCAGGTTTTTCCCTCCTCTCTATAAAGACACATCTGCAGGTTTTTCCCTCCTCTCTATAAAGACACATCTGCAGGTTTTTCCCTCCTCTCTATAAAGACACATCTGCAGGTTTTTCCCTCTGCTCTCTATAAAGACACATCTGCAGGTTTTTCCCTCTTCTCTATAAAGACAGATCTGCAGGTTTTTCCCTCTGCTCTCTATAAAGACACATCTGTAGGTTTTTCCCTCCGCTCTCTATAAAGACACATCTGCAGGTTTTTCCCTCCTCTCTATAAAGACACATCTGCAGGTTTTTCCCTCCGCTCTCTATAAAGACACATCTGCAGGTTTTTCCCTCCTCTCTCTAAAGACACATCTGCGGATGTGTTTTTATAGAGAGTGGATGGAAACTTCTGGTTCCAACTTGCATTTGCAACACTTTGTGCCATCTAGTGGCCGATAAAGGGATTTACCAGCATCTTTTATAATGCTTTGTTTTGGTTCCTTATCATAGAATCTCTGCTTGTTGTCAGTAAAAGGGATTATTTACTGACATTATATATATATTTGGTTTATATCATTGGTCCTGGCTAATTGTCCTGTATTGTTAGTGTTGTTTCCGAAGCTGATCCTGGTCCATACATATTATACAGAAGACATATGCCTCTAACAGCTTTTAATACTCTTATTTAACCATTTAGTGACATGGTGCCTCAATTTTGAAGTGCCAATTTGTTATAGGGGCCTTTTGGAGACCCTCATCACCGCTATCTTGGTACACTAATGAAGGAGTACACTTCATAGTAGATCATTAATTTGACTATATATTGCAATACTGTGCTATTGTAGTATATAGCACCTGCGATCAAACAATTGCATGGTTAGCGGGACTAAAAAATAAGTCAAATGTAATTTAAAACCCCCCAAAGTGTTTAGGGCTATGTACACACATAGGTTTTTTTCTGCACAAAAATGCTTGTTTTAGCAGGAAAAAGCCACATTTTTATGCTCCTGTTCATGCTTTATTTCATACTTTTTTAACTATTGAGATAGGGAAAAACGCAGGAAAAAAAAAGCTAGGGTTTTTTTGTCTTCAAGGCAAAAAGAACCAGCGTGTGCACAGCAAGTCAGGATTCTCATAGACTTTGCTGGGATGCGTTTTTCCTTGCAGTATACTATTGATTAAAATCTGCAAGGAAAAAAGCATGAAAAAAGCAATGTGTATACATAGCCTTAGCAATAAATATATTTTATTGCCATGTCCTTAAGTATATTCTATGAAAACATACTTTTTTTAACCCATAAGGTAAACAGTTTAAAGAAAAAAAAACCCTGAAACATCAGAATTGCTGATTTTCGGTCACTACACCTCCATCGAATGCAACATAGTAAACAGTACCAATAAAATCTACAGTTTGGCACACAAAGATCAAACAGGTCCACTGATAGAAAAACAAGAAAAATTTACACATCCCACAAAATGGTGACACCAATCACATTTCTTTTTACAATATTGTGATATTTTTTTTAACCCTTAAGATTTAAAAAATAAAAAGACTATGCATTTTGGTATCGCCGTATTTTATACAGACCTGGAGAATAATATTACCAGGCCATTTTTACAGCTGTAAAAAAATAAAAAAAAATCTTTTATTTTTCCATTATTTCATAACACAGAATTTTTATGCCCTTTTTTTTCTACATTGTGAGTTTTAGAGAATGGTGTCGATCAAAACTACAATTTGTTCCTTAAATAAATAAATAAATAAATAAATGATTACGTCTATGTAGAGGGAAAAGGAAAGTTCTGACTTTTGGAAGAAAGTGAGGAAAAAAAACCGAAAAACACTAAATGAAAAATGGATGAGCTCTTCAACCTTACCGATCCTTTCAGGTGATTCTTTTAGGATTATATATATATATATAAAAAGGGATAAGGCTGCTTTCACACCTCCGGTTTTAGCAGAGGCGGCCAATGCGGATCTAAAACCTATGCAACGGATGCGGCGACAATAACGTATCCTTTGCATAAGTTTTTGACATGCGGCCCGTCCGGTTTTTGCCGCTTGCGGCACGCTACTGAGCATGCGCAGTGGAAAAAACCGCATGCGGCGGCCGGATGCGGTGTTTGCATGTATTGCATATCCCGCCGCATCGGCCAGATGCGGCGCGATGAGTTTTTTTTTGCCGGACAAAAAACGTGCCAGGCAACGTTCCATCCGGCCGCCGCATCGGCTAAATCTGCCGCATGCTGTAAAAAACGGACCGAACGCAAGCCCATGCGGCACAATCCGGCACTAATGAAAGTCTATGCAAAAAAAACGCAACCGGCGGCAAAAAAAACCCGGTTGCGGTTTTTCTGCAAAGCACCGGATTGTGCCGCACAGGAAAAAACGGAGGTGTGAAAGCAGCCAAAGTCATATTTCCGTCCAATATTTGACTTGTATCCTGCATTTTTCACCAGTTTTCTCGTCTATCTTTTCTTTTCAGTTCTCTCTGAGCTAATGGAGACTAATTGCTGAACACAGAACACAGACCTAAGAGAATCCTGCTCTTTTTTCTCCATGTAGCACACAGACAGAAGCAGGAGTTGCACGTCGGACATTATAGAGCATAGCTGAGCAGTGTAGCTGTGAATGCATCACTGGGCTTGAGCTAAATTACTTGGTAGAGAGTAATGTGTAACCTGACACCTCACTCTTCCGGCAGTCCATCTTGCTTCGAGAAGATTTTTAAGAGTACCATAGTTGTTTCTCTGTTGTAGAGACTAGTGACAGGTGCTGGGCCAGAGTCTCTTTTCTTTGAGACTCTGCATATTAATGTATTCCTTTTCCATTGGCAAGGAGATGGTTAATATCTGCATCCTTGCCAGCAAGCATCTCATCACTTGCTCAGGTGTTTCCGGTTTGGTACCACTCCCAGTCCCTATATATACCCTCTGCTCCCAGTAGAGGGTGCCGGTTATTCTCATTCAGTTGGAATCTTAGTCTGAAGGTGAAAGCAGCTGGAGTTGCCCTCTCTGCTACTTGCTGTGTTGGCTGCAGCATTCGTGCTACTGCAGCAGTCTGTGATGTGCTTGTTGTACGGTGTGGAAGTTTCCCGGTTGTCTGTTTACTTCCTCCCTTTTATGTTGTTTTCCCCGTGCACGTTTAGTTGCTCCTTTGTGTGTGATTGCTGTGTGTACGAGTTTTTGGTTTATCACCTGTCTGTGTATAGTTGTGTGGTTTATGTCTGCGGTCCCGGCTCACCCCTTGCGTGGAGGTAGGGGAGGGGAGTTACATCAGGGCTTGGACAGGAGTTAGGGTTCCGCTGGCGACTCGGTCACTATCATCAAGCGTACCTCTGATTTAGGGGACAGTGCAGGGTCCCCAGTCTGAGGGTCAGCCTAGGTGTCCCGTTCCAGTCGTCCCAGCCCCATGACAATGAGTGGATGTTGAGTTCAGGAGATGGGTGAAGAGTAACTGTGGCCCATTAGTGGAGAAAGTTTGTTGAAATGATAGTGACTACTTCAAGGAGTTATACAATTGTAGAACTAGATTGTGAGACTTGCAGAACTTTTCACATTGCATTTTCATTACACATCTATTTTTGCCCCATCTTCCAGTTTGAGGAGCTATCGATGATTGAGATTTGGACCAATGTCCTAATTGCATTGCTGGCTTGAAATACAGCATGTGGGGAGCTCAGGGGCTTTAAAGAGGGCCGGTCCGTCCAGCCTCG
Source organism: Anomaloglossus baeobatrachus (assembly GCF_048569485.1). Lineage (NCBI taxonomy): Eukaryota > Metazoa > Chordata > Amphibia > Anura > Aromobatidae > Anomaloglossus > Anomaloglossus baeobatrachus. The sequence continues at coordinate 77,386,828 of NC_134353.1, read as the reverse complement.
AAGCAGGGCTTATATGCTGTATACCGCTTTAAAGATTGGCCACCACTGATAAACTGCAGAAGTGGCCGGTGATGTAGGCAACAAGCTGTAAAGCATAGAATTACAAATGGATAGGAGTTTTAATAAGTGGTAAATTGTAAAGTTGGTTGTTTTCTGTAATTAGAAACATTGTTGTATCCTTTATGATCATGACAGATCACTTACCGGCAAGTACCATGATTGTTGTGAGTTTCAATATAAAAAATACAATACAAAGAGCAGAAGCAATATTAAATGGGTTGCGCAACTAGGGGGACACTTTTATTTACATAAATGCATTTATTTGGGGCTAGAAATAATTTTTGCAATTGGATTATTTTACCTGTATTTAACTGTTGCTCACAGATGGGCAGCACGTGACCAACTCGTCTGGTCTGCAGCAGGTATCGCACCGCGAGGCTTCCTCAGGAGGATTCATAAGGAAGACACTGTATGATGTTTCCATAGGGTATAATAAAACGCACTCTTCCAATACATACGTAATACATTTTTTTATTTACTATCTTTTCATCCATTTTATTAGAGTCTCTGAATAGCAGGACTATATTGCAGCTGAACAACAAATTTAGTCCAGATAAAAACTAAATTTTTAGAAAACTCATAACTGTACGAGCGGTCTGGTGTTTCCAGCCAGGTCCATGATTAAAAAAGAACATGAAATCAGTGTGTCCGTTTTGGCAGTTGCAGAAATATCAGATGCTCATCCCATGTGCTCTCTTCATACCCTGAAAAAGAGGATGATGCGGTTATATCATTTCATGTGTATAATTGTACAATAACTCATTATTAGAAAGAAAGAGAGAGCATGCACTGGAGAAGGACATTATGGTCAGAAGAATAGAAAGAGAGAGCAGTCACTGGAGAAGGACATTATGGTCAGAAGAATAGAAAGAGAGAGCAGTCACTGGAGAAGGACATTATGGTCAGAAGAATAGAAAGAAAGAGCAATCACTGGAGATGGACATTATGGTCAGAAGAATAGAAAGAGAGAACAATCACTGCAGATGGACATTATGGTCAGAAGAATAGAAAGAAAGAGCAATCACTGGAGAAGGACATTATGGTCAGAAGAATAGAAAGAAAGAGCAATCACTGGAGATGGACATTATGGTCAGAAGAATAGAAAGAAAGAGCAATCACTGGAGAAGGACATTATGGTCAGAAGAATAGAAAGAAAGAGCAATCACTGGAGAAGGACATTATGGTCAGAAGAATAGAAAGAAAGAGCAATCACTGGAGAAGGACATTATGGTCAGAAGACTAGAGAGAGAGAACAATCACTGGAGCAGGACATTATGGTCAGAAGAATAGAAAGAAAGAGCAATCATTGGAGAAGGACATTATGGTCAGAAGAATAGAAAGAGAGAGCAGTCACTGGAGAAGGACATTATGGTCAGAAGAATAGAAAGAAAGAGCAATCACTGGAGATGGACATTATGGTCAGAAGAATAGAAAGAGAGAGCAATCACTGGAGAAGGACATTATGGTTAGAAGAATAGAAAGAAAGAGCAATCACTGGAGAAGGACATTATGGTCAGAAGACTAGAGAGAGAGAACAATCACTGGAGCAGGACATTATGGTCAGAAGAATAGAAAGAGAGAGCAACCACTGGAGAAGGACATTATGGTTAGAAGAATAGAAAGAAAGAGCAATCACTGGAGAAGGACATTATGGTCAGAAGAATAGAAAGAGAGAGCAGTCACTGGAGAAGGACATTATGGTCAGAAGAATAGAAAGAAAGAGCAATCACTGGAGATGGACATTATGGTCAGAAGAATAGAAAGAAAGAGCAATCACTGGAGAAGGAAATTATGGTTAGAAGAATAGAAAGTGAGAGCAATCACTGGAGAAGGACATTATGGTCAGAAGAATAGAAAGAGAGAGCAGTCACTGGAGAAGGACATTATGGTCAGAAGAATAGAAAGAGAGAGCAGTCACTGGAGAAGGACATTATGGTCAGAAGAATAGAAAGAAAGATCAATCACTGGAGAAGGACATTATGGTCAGAAGAATAGAAAGAGAGAGCAATCACTGGAGAAGGACAGTATGGTCAGAAGAATAGAAAGAGAGAGCAATCACTGGAGAAGGACATTATGGTCAGAAGAATAGAAAGAGAGAGCAATCACTGGAGAAGGACATTATGGTTAGAAGAATAGAAAGAAAGAGCAATCACTGGAGAAGGACATTATGGTTAGAAGAATAGAAAGAAAGAGCAATCACTGGAGAAGGACATTATGGTTAGAAGAATAGAAAGAAAGAGCAATCACTGGAGAAGGACATTATGGTTAGAAGAATAGAAAGAAAGAGCAATCACTGGAGAAGGACATTATGGTTAGAAGAATAGAAAGAGAGCAACCACTGGAGAAGGACATTATGGTTAGAAGAATAGAAAGAAAGAGCAATCACTGGAGAAGGACATTATGGTTAGAAGAATAGAAAGAAAGAGCAATCACTGGAGAAGGACATTATGGTTAGAAGAATAGAAAGAAAGAGCAATCACTGGAGAAGGACATTATGGTTAGAAGAATAGAAAGAAAGAGCAATCACTGGAGAAGGACATTATGGTCAGAAGAATAGAAAGAGAGATCAACCACTAGAGAAGGACATTATGGTTAGAAGAATAGAAAGAGAACAATCACTGGAGAAGCACATTATGGTCAGAAGAATAGAAAGCGAGAGCAATCACTGGAGAAGGACATTATGGTCAGAAGAATAGAAAGCGAGAGCAATCACTGGAGAAGGACATTATGATCAAAAGAATAGAAGGAACAAGGTGAAGAGAAAGACTAGAAAGCCGATGGCTTGATCCATTCAAGATAGCAGAGGTGAATACCCTGGTGGATCTATCTGGGCTCCACAAGATCAATCATCCTACAGAGCATCCATCCATCAAGTAAATCGAGCTGAAGGCCATTAAATAAATAGTATGTAAACATCACAGCATTATGTGGCAGAGTTCCACAATCTCACAGATCACACAGTAAGGGGTACTTTGCACGCTGCGACATCGCAGGCCAATGCTGCGATGCCGAGCGCGATAGTCCCCGCCCCCGTCGCAGCAGCGATATCCTTGTGATATCTGCCGTAGCAAACATTATCGCTACGGCAGCTTCACATGGACTCACCTGTCCTGCGACCGTCGCTCTGGCCGGCGACGCGCCTCCTTGTTAAGGGGGCGGGTCGTGCGGCGTCACTGCGACGTCACACGGCAGGCGGCCAATAGGAGTGGAGGGGCGGAGATGAGCAGGATGTAAACATCCCGCCCACCTCCTTCCTTCCGCATATCCTACGGAAGCCGCAATGACGGCGGTAGGAGATGTTCCTCGCTCCTGCGGCTTCACACACAGCGATGTGTGCTGCCACAGGAGCGAGGAACAACATCGGACCGTCGCGTCAGCGTAATTATAGATTACGCCGACGCTGCACCGATGATACGATTACGACGCTTTTGCGCTCGTTAATCGTATCATCGAGCCTTTACACACTACGATGTCGCATGCGATCCCGGAAGTGCGTCATTTTCAATTTGACCCCACCGACATCGCACCTGCGATGTCGTAGTGTGCAAAGCCCGCCTTAGGCTATAAGCATATAACATCTTTTTTCTAGCAGCAGAGCCCACACGTTTCTCTGGGCAAGACAGCTTTATGAAGCAGTTGTTCAGATGGTTTTGCTGTCTATTTGCAACGTCTCCGCAGCCAGCATCTTTTTTTTTTTTCTCTGTAATTTTACTTAGAAGTAGTAAACAGCTGGTGGAGAATGAACATACAATTGTCATATCCAATATGCTCAAACTATGTAAATAAGCCACAGAAGGTTTGGGAATCTGTACGGTGTAGCAATGAAACAAAACTGGGACTTTTCAGGCTTATGAATCAGTATATTTGAAGTCAGAAGAACGAGTATAGAACAGCCTGCCTATATTTACACTTGGTGGTGGTTTGTTGATGTCTATAGTGAAGCATGGCAGAGGCTTGATGATCCTCTGGTGCTGTTTTACTTCTTATCATAGTGGAAACCTACAGCGAGCAAGGAACAAGATAGATTCAATCATTTATCAGGAAATCCTTGGAGAAGACATCATGCCTTCTGTGAAGTCGCTGAAGCTCGGGCGAGACCTTCCAACAGGACAAAGATCCCAAGAATACCTCTTAGTCCACCAAGACTTGACTTCAGAAGAAGGCCTGGAAGATTCTGGAGTGGCTATCACAGTTGTGGCGCCCTGGACAAGCCAGGTCGTTACAGGTACTGCAACAACACACCCCACACCCCGGCTAGGCACAACAAAGTCAGACAAAAACCCTTGTTGCCTTCCTCCAGGGGCTGATGTCCACACCAGGGGGTGGAGCCAGGCGGTTGGCCCCACCCACTGAGGAGTTCACAGTCATGGAGGCGGGAAAAGGAAGAGAGAACAGAGTAATTCAGGAGTAGAGAGAGTGAAGTAGCAGTGGAGCAGACTGACCGTGTCCGGGTACGTGGCGCAGGCACATACAGCAAGGTTAGCAGACGGTGGTGACCGTCTGCAGGAGAGGTCGATTGACGTGAACCGTAAGGACCGGGGACGGGCGGTGGCCCGCCGGTACCGGACCGGGGAGCGAAGAAAAGCCAGCACCATTCGGCAGGGCCTACGGACCCCGACCAGGCTTGGAGTCGCCGTAAAACCGGTCAAATCCGTTAGCGAAGGGAACCTCCGGGGTTTCCCAGCAGTAAAGACCCGATTGAAGGCAACCGCTCAAACCGTGAAGGGAAACACAGTCACCGCCAAGGCTACAGTTCCCAGGGCCAGAGCCTGCGGGCAAAAGGGGCTCCCTCAGCATCCATCCAAGCTGGGGAGAGGGTTTCCGGTGGGAAGCCATCAGAACCAGAAACACACTACAGGTGCAGGGAAAGTCACCGCCAACCTACCGGGAGAAAAGTCACCGCAGCCGTCTGTGGGACCCGTCCATCCAGCCGTTTGTTTTACTGGAGACTTTGCATTCATCATTGGCTGAGTGAGTACCACCGTGCCGTGCGGCACCGCGCTGCCCCCGCGACCCTACATCTCACCAGGCCCCGCCATCCACCTTCCAGTCACCATCACCGGGCCCCGGGACAACCAACCCCTACCCACGGAGGGGGAAAACAACACCCAAGCTGCTCCCTGTCATCGCTCCCGGGATCCCCGTCCAGAGCAGCGGTGGTGTCACAACCTCACCACAACCGTGGGTGGCGTCACGAACAATACCCTTCAAATCCCAAAACCTTCCCCTTTTTCACTCACGGGCGAGGAGCGCCGCTCGAGTCCCTGGATCCGGCCCACCGCTCCAACCACCGAGCAGCAAGCAGAGCAGCCCCGAGCCGGACCCGAGCGTGGTGAGCGCAGCGTCCCCCTCCCCGCCCGCGACAACAGTCACCTGACTTGAATCCCATAGAAAATCTTTGGTGGGATTTGAAGGCATGAAAATTCAATATTGGTGAAGTGGAGGCCATTGTCCATGAGAATTGGGGTAAGATTCCTCAGGAAGCTGGTGTCTGGCTATGCATCATGTTTACAGGACGTCATAAAAGCCAAAGGAGCTTGTCATGAGAAGGTCTCTAAATTTTGCTAATAAATCAAACCTGCAACGGGGCAAATAATTTTGTATATAACTGTAGCTAACCTATAGTTACTGTGTATCCTGGCTACTGTATGACACTATTTACATTTAACTATATTGTGCGGTATAGACCTATTCATTTATGTGACTTTGCAAGGCATTTTCTATACTTTTACATTGCATTTTTTGTTTGTGAGGCGCCATTTTATGTATATATATATATATATATATATATATATATATATATACACAAACACACACATATATATATATATATGCTGTATGTATAAACAATATGTATGTGTATATATATATATATATATATATATATATATACAGTACAGACCAAAAGTTTGGACACACCTTCTCATTCAAAGAGTTTTCTTTATTTTCGCCACTCTATAAATTGCAGATTCACATTGAAGGCATCAAAACTATGAATTAAAACATGTGGAATGAAATACTTAAAGTGTGAAACAACTGAAAATATGTCTTATATTCTAGGTTCTTCAAAGTAGCCACCTTTTGCTTTCATTACTACTTTGCACACTCTTGGCATTCTCTTGATGAGCTTCAAGAGGTAGTCACCGGAAATGGTTTTCCAACAGTCTTGAAGGAGTTCCCAGAGATGCTTAGCACTTGTTGGCCCTTTTGCCTTCACTCTGCGGTCCAGCTCACCCCAAACCATCTCGATTGGGTTCAGGTCTGGTGACTGTGGAGGCCAGGTTATCTGGCGTAGCACCCCATCACTCTCCTTCTTAGTCAAATAGCCCTTACACAGCCTGGAGGTGTGCTTAGGTCATTGTCTTGTTGAAAAATAAATGATGGTCCAAATAAATACAAACCGGATGGAATAGCATGCCGCTGCAAGATGCTGTGGTAGCCATGCTGATTCTGTATGTCTTCAATTTTGAATAAATCCCCAACAGTGTCACCAGCAAAGCACCCCCACACCATCACACCTCCTCCTCCATGCTTCCCGGTGGGAACCAGGCATGTATAGTCCATCCGTTCACCTTTTCTACAAAGACACGGTGGTTGGATCCAAAGATCTCAAATTTGGACTCATCAGACCAAAGCACAGATTTCCACTGGTCTAATGTCCATTCCTTGTGTTCTTTAGCCCAAACAAGTCTCTTCTGCTTGTTGCCTGTCCTTGGCAGTGGTTTCCTAGCAGCTATTTTACCATGAAGGCCTGCTGCACAAAGTCTCCTCTTCACAGTTGTTCTAGAGATGAGAAGGTGTGTCCATATATATATATATATATATATATATATATACTGTATGTGTGTGTGTGTATATATATAAAATTAATTCATTTTAAGAAGGAAAATAAAAATAACAAATTTAAAATAATGTGGTTAAAATGTAACCTCAATCTCCCATTAATTTTTCGTATGTCTGGCCTATAGGTTAGGGTGGCAAGATGGAAGCCTTTTCTAAAAAAGAAAACTGTCCAACTCAATCTATATTTTGTAAAACCTACAAGAAATCTGACAAAAGCTTGTGGGAAAATATTGCCTAATGAGATCAAGGTTGAACTTTTTGTCCATAACTCCAAAAGGTATGTTTGGCGCAAAACCAATGCCGTGCATCATCAAAAGAACACCATACCCACAGTGAAGCAAGGTGGAGGCAGCATTACGCATTAGAACCGTATTTCAGCAGCTGAAACAGGGGTTTAGTCAAAGTGGAGGAAATTATGAACAGTTCTAAATATTAGTCAATTTTACATCAAAATCTTCAGGCCTTTGCTAAAAGGCTTAAAATAAAGGGGAATTTCACTTTCAGCACGACAATGACCCTAACCAAAGGAATGGTTTTGCTAGAAAATAAATGTTTAAATGTTTTGGAGTAGCCCAGCCAGAGCTGAGACCTGAATTCAGTTAAAAAGCTGGGGGTGACCTGAAGTGGGTGCTGTACACAGGAGATACTCTCGCAATCTGACAAATTTGGAGCGACTGCAAGGAAGAGGAGTTAAAGATCCAAAGATTGACAACTTTAGATTTGCCATGCTGAAAGATTCCTACCCTAAAAGGCTGAATGTTGTCATAGCTTCAACAAAAAATGACTTTAAAGGGCACTTTACACGCTGCGACATCGCTATCGATATCACTAGCGAGCGTACCCGCCCCCGTCGGTTGTTCGTCACGGGCAAATCGCTGCCTGTGGCGCACAACATCGCTAACACCCGTCACACGGACTTACCTGTCCTGCGACGTCACTGTGGCCGGCGATCCGCCTCCTTTCTAAGGGGGCAGTTCGTGTGGCGTCACAGCGACGTCACATGGCAGCCGTCCAATAGAAGCGGAGGGGCGGAGATGAGCGGCCGGAACATGCCGCCCACCTCTTTCCTTCCTCATTGCCGGTGGACGCAGGTAAGGAGATGTTCGTCGTTCCTGCGTTGTCACACACAGCAATGTGTGGGGCCGCAGGAACGATGAACAACCAGCGGCATGCACCACCAACGATATTATGATTAGGAGCGACGTGTCAACGATTAACGATTTTTGACGTTTTTGCGATCGTTGTTCGTCACTCCTAGCTGTCACACACCGCGATGTTGCTAACGACGCCGGATGTGCGTCACTAACGACGTGACCCCGACGATATATCCTTAGTGATGTCGCAGTGTCTAAAGCCCCCTTAAGGCTATGTGCGCACATTGTGTTTTTTTCATGCATTTTCAACTGCAGCGTTTTAATGCAAAAATGCGTGCGTTTTGATTTTCAAACAAAGTCTATGGGAAATAGGGCTTTCTTGTGCGCACAATGCTGTTAAAAATGCAGCGTTTTAGTTGCAGAAAATTTGTCAAAATTTCTGCGTTTAAAGAAGCAGCATGTCAATTGTTTTTGCCTTTTGGGCAGCGTTTTGCTAACATTAAAGTCAATGAGAACTTTCAAAACGCATCCTAAATCAAAATCCTAGTGTTTTACATGCTTTTTTGACGTTATATTGAGGTCATGATGTGTCCCTTTTCACACACCGTCCGACAATTAATTTAATGAAAATCAATAATTTAACGTTATTTAAAACATAAATATTATATCACAGTTATCATTTTAACAAAAATAGCTATTTTGTGTATGATTTTAAGCATAATATTTATTATTATTTTTTTCATAGTGATTGAATGTTTAAATTTTATTTAGTAGTGTATTTGTATTCAAAACGCATCTGACTTTAAGCAATGAAAAAGCATGTAAATCGCGGTCAAAACACGGTAAGAACGCAAGCGTATTTTTAGTGTTTTTGTGGTCAAAACCAAATTTGACAAAGACAATTTCTGCCAGAGGATGCGTTTACAACTGCAAGTAACTGAACGCAACATGTGTCGCGGGCGGAGGAGGGGACGCTGCGCTCTCCCACTGCTCGGGTCCGGCCGCTGCTGCTGCGGCTGCCGCTGTTGCTCGGTGGTGACTCGAGCGGTGGGCCGGATCCCGGGGACTCGAGCGGCGTTCCTCGCCCGTGAGTGAAAAGGGGATTTTGATTGTGGGGGTTTTGATTATTGTCCGTGACGCCACCCACGGTTGTGGTGATATTGGTGACACCACCGCTGCTCTGGACGGGGATCCCGGGAGCGGTGACAGGGAGCAGCTTTGTTGTTAGTTCTCCCCTCCGTGGGTAGGGGGTTGGTTGTCCCGGGGCCCGGTGATGGATGGCAGGTAGGTTACGGGGCCTGGTGAGGTGCAGGGTCGCAGGGGCAGCGCCGTGCCGCACGGCACGGCGGTACTCACTCAGCCAATGACGAGGACACAGTTCTCGGCAAAACAAACGGCTGGATGGATGGGTCCCACAGGCGGCTGCGGCGTTGTTTCCCCCGGCAGGCCGGTGGTGACTGCCTTTCCCTGCACCTATGTACGGTAGACGGTTCCAATGGGTTCCCACCGGCAACCCGCTCCCCAGCTTGGATATGGGCTGGAGGAGCCCCTTTTGCCCGCAGGCTCTGGCCCTGAGAAACGGTTGCCTTGGCGGTGGCGGTGTCTCCCTCTCTTGGTTGGACTGTTGCCTTCCGTTGGGACCCGGCCGCTGGGAAACCCAGGAGGCTCCCCTCACTAACGAATTCGGCAAATTCACAGCGACTCCGAGCCTTGCCGGGGTCCGGAAGCCCCTGCCAGATGGTGCTGACTTCTCTTTGCGTACCGGTCCGGTACCGCCGGGCCACCGCCCGTCCACGGTCCTTACGGTAGACTCCAATCAGCCACTCCTGCAGACGGTCACCACTGTCTGCCAACCTTGCTGTACCCCCCGGGCCACACACCCGGACGCCGTCAGTTAGTTGCTCCACTACCACTTCTCTTCCTTCCACCTTCACCTCCAAAACTAATCTGTTCACTTTTCCCGCCTCCAGGACTGTGAACTCCTCGGTGGGCGAAGCCAACCGCCTGGCCCACCCCCTGGTGTGAACATCAGCCCCTGGAGGAAGGCAACAAGGGTTTTGTGTCTGACTTCGGTGTGCCTGACCGGGAGTGTGGGGTGTGTGGGTGTTGTGCTCTGTGGCCCCTGGCTTGTCCAGGGCGCCACACATGCGCACACAGCCCAAGGGTGTGAATATTTATGCAACCACATTATTTGTGATATATACTTTTTATTTTCCACCTGAAAAGCTTATTTATCAATTGAACGACATTAAAGTTGGAGAAATTATATATATATACACATATATATATATATATACATATATATTTATGTATACGTACAGATATATTTATCTTTATATACCGTGTGTATGTATATATACACTGTGTTTATATATATATATATATATATATATATATATATATACCGTGTATATATACATACACACGGTATATAAAAATAATAAATATATCTGTACGTATACATAAATATATATATATGTGTATGTGTATATATATATATATATATATATATATATATATATATATATATACACACCGTATATTTTTATATATATATATATATATATATATATACACCGTATATTTTTTTATATATATATATATATATATTTTTATATATATATATATATTTATTAGTTGCAGATATAGAAAAAGTAGATTTATATACATATATACCAACCATGATTGTTTGCTGGAATAGATCGTCAAGGCCACAGAATGAATGCTAGTGAGAAAAACAAAAAAAGGAACAAAAACTATAAAATAAGATCAAAATAAAACAGAAAAAAGAAAAAGGAAAATGCAGTGAGAGGTGGAGAATAAAACCACAAAGTAATGCATAAAGTTCTTGCACAGAATAATAGTAATCTAGTTCGGTATCACCTCCTACTGATACAACTACTGCCCCATGCATTAAGGAACTTTTCAGAAATAAAAACATTTCTCTCCTAAAGTAAAAAAAACACATATTACAAAAATCCTTCAGTTGTCATATTGGTGAAAATTCTAAACAATATTAAGCTCCATCGTATAATTGATGCCCCCAAAGCAAATGAAAATGCCCCTTTTTATGTAAATGTGTATATGACACCCTCTACCGCCTCCTTTAAAGGGATATTCTAATACATTTGTACGACATCCACAGGATATGCCATACATTTATAGTATGTATGGGTCCTATACTAGTGCACACATGTGTCAGTGGAGAGGTGGTCACAATTATCATACAGATAGATGAAAATTTTTCTCCACTGACTGCACTGTGTGCCAGGATCCTGTCCCTGAGCGTGGTAGTGCCCACTCATCACTACAGTGGGGGAAAAAGTATTTAGTCAATTGACATCATAGGTGACCTCAACTTTGAGAGACAAAATGAAATCACCTTCTCTGATTTGTCAAGATTTGTTTTTTTTGCAAACTATGGTGGAAAATAAGTATTTGGTCAATAACAAAAGTTCATCTCAATATTTTGTTATATATCTGTTACGCCCTGGAAAAACCAGGTTGTCACAGAGACTGCACAAATCTGTCAGGTGCAGGACTCCATCCTCCTCGGCATACCAACACAAAACCCACACTCAGGTACACAACATCAGCCAACAAAGCCTAGTCACCCCCCATGACAATAGGGACACACCAGTGGGCGGGGTCAAGCAGATGGTGACGCCCTCCTAGGGGTTCTGAGGTGTCCTGGGAGGGAACAAGTCAGAACTGAGTAGACAGTGAAAGAGAGAGGAGTGTGAAGTGGCAGGGTAATCAGGGGTTGGAGCTTCTGGACTACCGGACTTCTGACTAGGTGGCAGTCGGCAGACAGGGCCACAGGCGATGGAGATCCGGTCGCGGGAGACCTTAAATGGACCGGGACAGGGTTGTAGCCCGCCGGTGCCGACAGCGGGAATCCGGTCCGGAGGCCGTACACAGTCGGGGTGCCTGGACCCTAGAGCGAGGACTGCTTCCAGCCCCTTGTCAATTAGCCAGTAGGGGACAAGATTCCACGTCTTGTCCCACCAGCAAGTCCAGAGAGCGAGACGGAAGCCCAACGAGGGGAATAGGGCTCCGCAATTGCCTGCTAAGATCCCACGGGTCAGTTCTCGCGGGCTGCAGCTCCCAACATACAGAATCACCGGGAGTGGACTTCCCCGTTCCAAACGGAGTAGTCAAATTGAAGACACAAACACTAAGTGCAGGAGGAAGGGATCCCTGTTTGCTGTACCAGGGTGTGGGACGCGAATACACCCGCCGGAGGTCCACGGGTCACTGGCAATTTGGTTTACCACTTGGACTTTGTGTGAATTCCTCTAGAACTGTGAGTACACCAATACCACCCGGTCCAGCCCTGCAGAATACGCTCCGCAGCATCCTTTCCCGTACACCTGGGCCCCAGGACAACACCTCCCCTACCCGTGGAGGGATTCCATCCTGCTGCCCTGCTCCATCTGCCCCGGGCGCCCTATATCAAGGCAGTGGCGGTGTCACCAACCATCACCGCAACCCACGGGTGGCGTCACTGACAATCTCTTCCCCTGTAAATACCCCCCTTTTTTATTGTTGTGGGCGATGGGCTGCTACGCGAGCCTCAGATCCGGCTGCCACTCGAGCCACAGCCACGATCCTGGATCCCAGCGCCTCGGGTAGCCTTCCCTGCCATGGTCAGTCACCCCTGCCCGCAACATATCCTTTTTTGGCAATGACAGAGGTCAAACGTTTTCTATAAGTCTTCATAAGTTTCCACACACTGTTGGTGGTATGTTGGCATATTCCTCCATGCAGAGCTCCTCTAGAGCTTTGATGGTTTGGTCATTTCACTGGGCAACACAGACTTTCAACTCCCTCCAAAGGGTTTCTATGGGGTTGAGTTATGGAGACTCAGTAGGCCACTCCAGGACCTTAATATGCTTCTTACGAAGCCACTCCTTCATTGCCCTGGCGGTGTGTTTGGGATCATTTTCATGCTGAAAGACCCAGCCATGTTTCATCTTCAATGCACTTGCTGATGGAAGGAGGTTTGCACTCAAAATCTCATGATATATGGCCCCATTCATTCTTTCATGTACACGGATCAATCATCCTGGTCCCTTTGCAGAGAAACAGCACCAAAGCATGATGCTGCCACCCCCATGCTTCACAGTAGGTATGGTGTTCTTTGGATGCAACTCAGCATTCTGTCTCCTCCAAACACGACGAGTTGTGCTTCTGACTCGCCCACCGCAGGGCTATGGGACACCCGGTGCCGGGCCGGACTAGTCCGGTGGTAGTCAGTGGTGGCTGGGCCCGGCTCCGTGGCCCTGGTGGTTGTCAGTAAAATATGTGGCTTGCTTGTTAATGGTTGTGTTCGTGACGCCACCTGTGGTATGCGGCTAATAAGCCGCCGCTGCTGTGTGAGGCCACCGGGATGATGTGATGGCAGCTATGGTGGTACTGCTCCCCACAGGTGGAGCAATGCCCGGGGCACAGTTGGTGCTTGAGAATGTCTATGCAGATTAAATGACTGAGGCAACTTCAAGGGTGCAGTTCAAGTTCTTTACTCACAGTTCTTGTCAGGGCAGCAGGACCCTTGGACTGCTGGAACCTCTGTCAGGGACCTCCGCCTTCTGGGTGATTCAGAGTGTGAAAGCCGGTACCCTTCTCTTAGTGTCTCCTTCTCTGCTGTCTTCGCTAGCCTTGCCTTAGTTAGGATGAACCTGGCTTGGCCTCCACTACAGCCTCCAGGCTGGGGGGTCACCTGTCGGCTGATTACCCCTTTTCTGGAAGTCTGCTATGGGTTCTGGCCCTGGGAGTTTACAACGTTCCCTGGGCCTCGGTTTTTACTGTTTGGAGATTGTCTTTGCACTCCTCCAGTCTCTAGGGACCGTCCCCTGTCGCAGCTTAATCACTCCACCGATGTCAATGTGGAACAGGCCACCGCAGCCTGCAACTACCCGTGGCGCCTCTAGGCCCTCGCTTCGGTACCTATCAAGGACTGCTTGTGGTACCTCCTGGACTACCCGTGGCCCTGCGACTCCTTCTGTTCCTACGTGGTGTCACCTGGACCTCTGGGTCCCAGGGTCTTCACCAGGAAGCGTCTCCTTCAGTTCCTCTGCTCCTGTCTGACTTGGAGCTTTCTTTCCTTCTTTCTTTCTTTCTTTTTCTTTCTCCTCCTTGCCTGCCTCCAGCAGGCCTCCTCCTCCCTCCTTTCTCTCGTTCTTCTTCTCCAACTACATGCTGGCTCCTCACTCTCTCACTCCCTGAGGTAAACTGACTAACCTTGACCTTCCTATCTCTGTCTGCTTCCAGATGGCTCCTCCCACCTCCCCAGTTGCTAAGCTGTAACCTATGGGAGCAGAGATGGGTCTTACGGCCCCTCCCAGCATGCAGCATGGGAGGGTTGCCTGCCACTTTCCCTGGTCCTGTGTGTCCCTAGCAATGGGTGTAGTGTGGATTTACCAGGGGACCGGAGTTCACCCTCTTCCTCTCCCAGAATGGGGCATCACACCGCTGATGGGGTGTAATGACCTGTGGCGACGGAAGCCTCAGGGGCGCCACACTCCCCCACAGCAAATCCCAGCACGTCCTCGGGCTGAAAAACAACAAAAACAAGTAGGAGAACTGCAAAACATTTTTGGTATGCAATAACAGAAAACAGTAAAACATTTCTTCCCTTTATGGGAGGCACATATCATAAACGTTGCGAACTTCTTATAAAGAAAACTCTAAGTGTGCACTTCCAGTCCATTGCACGGTTCGGGCAAATCCCCCATAATTCTGGTAGGGGGCACAACGGGTGCAACTAATTACATTTTTGGCTACTACAAGTCCAGTAGCCCGGCAGTTCGTTTCTTTCAATCAAACAAAATGACATAATCAACCAGCCATTAAGTCCAATGGCCTGGTTACATAGGACACATAAACAACATACCAGCCACTAAGTCCAGTGGCCTGGTATGACATGCCACATACACTTCCACCGGGGCCCACATTCCAGTTCAGTGGCCCGGTAGCACATAACATGGGGGGTGACGGCTTCAAAAAGAATAAGGGGCAAAACACAGCAGGAAAGGGTGTCGTCTTCGAAAAGAATCAGGGGCAAAACACGAGGGACTTCTTCAAAAAGAATGAGGGGCTATGTACAATTCGGCAGCTCTTCATCTTCCTTACTCTCGAGGGTAGATGCGAGGGTCCCACTCTGGCATTGCTCCTGGCAGCAGGTACGCCGACGATATCCTCGTCTGGGTCCCCTGGGCGCTGGTCCCTGACCTTCGGCGCTGCTCTGCAGCCTGGATTGGAGTGGGACTGCTTGCAGGTGCTATACGGCGTTGCTGCAGAGGGCTGCTCGTCTGCAGGGGGCTGTTACTCTGATCTTTGGTGTCCTGCTTTGGCCGCGCACCTTGCATCACACAAGCCATGGAGATCCGGGTCTGTGTCTCCTGCGTGGCTGTTGCAGGCCCGCTGCTCACTTGGGCCTGCATTGAGGCAGTGCTGCGGCTGCTGCTGACAGGGGAGACGCTACACGGTGGCATAGTGCGGCGCCACTCCGGTTCTTCTGAGGCCGTCTCCTCCTGCTGGTACTCCTGCACCAATCTCCGGCAGGTCAGTTCGTTTGCCAATGCGGTTTCCTTGGGGCGCAGGGGCTTTTGCAATCCCCCACTCTCTATGGGCGCTGCGTCCCAGTGCACTCCCGGAGATGTCGTTCCCAGGAGACTCACAGGGGGACTCGGTAGGGGGCCCACTAGCTGGTCGGGGTCCACCCCTCCCCAGGCTCCGTCTGCGGGGGTTTCGGGCAGGCCTCCGGTGCCCCACCGGGCATCAGCGGGGCTGGCGGGGAAGGCCTGCGGGACAGTGGAGGGACAGGGCGGTGGCGCTTGGTGGGTCAGTGGGTCCGGACGGGTCGGGGCTTCACATTGCTCACCCGATCGCTGCTCCGCGGCCTCCATCCTATGGCCCACACTCTCCGGCACCATCGGTGTTTCACTCCGCCGGTCCACCTCTGCTTGCAGGTTACGCAGTCTCCGAGCCAGGATTCGCATTTCCTCCCGGAGCAGGTCCAGCTCGGGATCCATCTTCCCGGTCCCTGGGGTACACTCCTGCAGCCTCTCTGCCATGCTACCGACCTGGGGAACGCTTGCTGGGTCACTGCTCGGGTGCTCGACCACGCCACTCGGCTGCTCCCTTTCCCTTCTCGGAGGCTGGGCCGGACGCTGCACTAGTATCTGGCGCCAGACTGGCGCCCAGCCCATCACGGCCGGCACCGCTCCGCTTAGTATCAGGTACATTTTCTTTATCTGCTGGTCGGGCGTTTAGGCTCTCTCTGCCAGCCAGCCAGCTTATCTAGTCGCCACTTCTTCTTCTTCCGTTTTCTATGGCGGGCACCGCTTCGCGCGCTTTTCTTGGACAAGGGGGCGGGGCTTCTCTTCGCGCCCTTTCTTCTTACACGCCCCCCTTCTTCCCGCTCTCAGCAGCGCTAATGGCGGCGGTTTCTCAGTAAAGTACACAGTCTGTCACACGGTTCTCCAGGCGCACAGTACCCGGTCACACCGGGCACGAAATCCTGTTCGTGACGCCAAAAGTTGACTCGCCCACCCCAGGGCTATGGGACACCCGGTGCCGGGCCGGACTAGTCCGGTGGTAGTCAGTGGTGGCTGGACCCGGCTCCGTGGCCCTGGTGGGTGTCAGTAAAATATGTGGCTTGCTTGTTAATGGTTGTGTTCGTGACGCCACCTGTGGTATGCGGCTAATAAGCCGCCGCTGCTGTGTGAGGCCACCGGGATGATGTGATGGCAGCTATGGTGGTACTGCTCCCCACAGGTGGAGCAATGCCCGGGGCACAGTTGGTGCTTGAGAATGTCTATGCAGATTAAATGACTGAGGCAACTTCAAGGGTGCAGTTCAAGTTCTTTACTCACAGTTCTTGTCAGGGCAGCAGGACCCTTGGACTGCTGGAACCTCTGTCAGGGACCTCCGCCTTCTGGGTGATTCAGAGTGTGAAAGCCGGTACCCTTCTCTTAGTGTCTCCTTCTCTGCTGTCTTCGCTAGCCTTGCCTTAGTTAGGATGAACCTGGCTTGGCCTCCACTACAGCCTCCAGGCTGGGGGGTCACCTGTCGGCTGATTACCCCTTTTCTGGAAGTCTGCTATGGGTTCTGGCCCTGGGAGTTTACAACGTTCCCTGGGCCTCGGTTTTTACTGTTTGGAGATTGTCTTTGCACTCCTCCAGTCTCTAGGGACCGTCCCCTGTCGCAGCTTAATCACTCCACCGATGTCAATGTGGAACAGGCCACCGCAGCCTGCAACTACCCGTGGCGCCTCTAGGCCCTCGCTTCGGTACCTATCAAGGACTGCTCGTGGTACCTCCAGGACTACCCGTGGCCCTGCGACTCCTTCTGTTCCTACGTTGTGTCACCTGGACCTCTGGGTCCCAGGGTCTTCACCAGGAAGCGTCTCCTTCAGTTCCTCTGCTCCTGTCTGACTTGGAGCTTTCTTTCCTTCTTTCTTTCTTTCTTTTTCTTTCTCCTCCTTGCCTGCCTCCAGCAGGCCTCCTCCTCCCTCCTTTCTCTCGTTCTTCTTCTCCAACTACATGCTGGCTCCTCACTCTCTCACTCCCTGAGGTAAACTGACTAACCTTGACCTTCCTATCTCTGTCTGCTTCCAGATGGCTCCTCCCACCTCCCCAGTTGCTAAGCTGTAACCTATGGGAGCAGGGATGGGTCTTACGGCCCCTCCCAGCATGCAGCATGGGAGGGTTGCCTGCCACTTTCCCTGGTCCTGTGTGTCCCTAGCAATGGGTGTAGTGTGGATTTACCACGGGACCGGAGTTCACCCTCTTCCTCTCCCAGAATGGGGCATCACACCGCTGATGGGGTGTAATGACCTGTGGCGACGGAAGCCTCAGGGGCGCCACACTTCTATCAAACAGTTCTACTTTGGTTTCATCAGACCATATGACATTCTCCCAATACACTTCTGGATAATCCAAATGCTCTCTAGCAAGCATCAGATGGCACTGGACATGTACTGGCATAAGCAAGGGAACACGTCTGGCACTGCAGGATTTGAGTCCCTGGAGGCGTAGTGTGTTAGTGATGGTAGCCTTTGTTATTATGGTCTCAACTCTATGCAGGTCATTCACTAGGTCCCCCGTTTGGATCTGGGATTTTTGCTCACCGTTCTTGTGATCATTTTGTGACACCATGGGTTGAGATCTTCCATGGAGCCCCAGATCGAGGGAGATTATCTGTGGTCTTTTATGTCTTCCATTTTCTTATTATTACTCCCACAGTTGATTTCATCACACCAAGCTGCTTGCCTATTGCAGATTCAGTCTTCCCAGCCTGATGAAGGGCTATCATTTTGTTTCTGATGTCCTTTGACAGCTCTTTGGTCTTCACCATAGAGGAGTTTGGAGTGTGATTGTTTGAGGTTGTGGACAGGTGTCTCTTATAATGATAACAAGTTCAAACAGATGCCATTACTATAGTTGAGTGGAGGACAGAAGAGCCTCTTAAAGAAGAAGTTACAGGTCTGTGAGAGCAAGAAATCCTGCATGTTTTCAGGTGACTAAATACTTGTTTTCCACCATAATTTGCAAACAAAAATCTTGCCAAATCAGACAAGGTGATTTTCTGGATTTGTTTTCTCATTTTGTCTTTCATAGTTGTGGTCTACCTATGATGCCAATTCCAGGCCTCTCTCATTTTTTAAGTGGGAGAATTTGCACAATTGGTAGCTGACAAAATACTTTTTTCCCCCACTGTAGTTATGAGTACCGAGGCCCCGAGCATGGTAGAGCCCGCTCATCACTAGGTATAAGTACCAAGCACCTGAGCATGGTAGTGCTCGCTCATCACTAATTACGAGTACCAAGCACCCGAGCATGGTAGTGCTCCCTCATGACTAGTGACGAGTACCGAGCATGGTAGTGCTCCCTCATCACTAGTTATGAGTACCGAGCACCGAAGGATGGTAGTGCTCGCTCATCACTAGTTACGAGTACTGAGCACCCGAGCATGGTAGTGCCCGCTCATCACTAGGTACTAGTACCAAGCACCCGAGCTCGGTCATCACTAGTTACGAGTACTGAGCACCCGAGCATGGTAGTGCCCGCTCATCACTAGGTACTAGTACCAAGCACCCGAGCTCGGTCATCACTAGTTACGAGTACTGAGCACCCGAGCATGGTAGTGTGCGCTTATCACTAAATACTTTATATAATATAACTATCCCATCAACTAGTAGCATACATAAAGAAATCTTTAGAAAAAGTATTTCTAAAGATCCTTTATGATATGCTAATGAGCGCAGGGACTACTTGCAAGGCCGTTAGTTCCTGCTCTCATTCCGCCCTTTTAGCATGTTAACACACCCATAGGGGTGTGCTAACAGGCTATAAGATGCCCATTGCCCAGCGTCATTAGTGGTGATGTGCGTACTTGTGGCCGTTGTCACCGCTTCAGACGCTGGGCTTAGGGTCAGTGTGCATGATCAGAAGTTATCGAACTTCCGGTCATGCGCACTATGAAGTCGGGTGTACGCGTCCCAGCTTCAAAGAGGTCTCGTGCGCATGACCGGAGGTGCGGGGCATTCTGATCATGCGCACTGACCCTAAGCCCAGCGTCTGAAGCGGTGACAACGGACACAGGTAACTGTGTCACTTCTGATGACACTGGGCATTGAATAGCATGTTAGCATGCCCCTGTGGGTGTGCTTACATGTTAAGACGGTGGAATGAGCGCATGAACCAACGCCCTTGTGACTAGTCCCCGCGCTCATTATCATATCATAAAGAATCTTTAGAAATACTTTTCTAAAGATCCCTTTACATATGCTAGTGTATACAGGGACAGTTAGGGAGGGATTAGCAATATGCATCCAGACCTGCTCATGGTTCTGGATGCATATTGCATCTGACAGGTTCCCGCTGCACTCTGTTCCTCTGTTATTCCTCCTGGGAATGTATGAATAAATTAAACACAGATTGTTTTCATTTGTTGCTTCTGACAGTTACTGTCTGTAGTGGCCCACCCTACTATCATGGTAAAGATAATACCGGGGGGTGATTTATTTATACATTTCAAGGAAGAATATCAGAGGGATGCCACAATGCAGAGTTTATACAGAAGAGCTGACAGCTCCCCAAACAAGCAAAGGAGTAAAGAGAGATCATAATAGCATTAATGGGACTGAGTGGAAGGGTACAGAACGATAGATTAAGATTGGAAAGTGAAAACCCTCATCCACAAGTAGAAGAAAAAATCCTTCCGGCAATATGAGCATGCTGCACATTCTCATATACTGTACTCAGCAATCAGAGTAATTTTTTCTTTTCAGAGCAGATTTCACCATATTAATCAGGCAAAATCAGAAATGAATCACAATCTACAGCAAAAGACACATGTAGCACACATAGATTTTTACACCAAAAACATTGTAAATATGGGAAATATAGTGAGAAAATTCGACACTGTGTATATTTAAACCAAACAACCATGCCAGTTCAATGTGTGTGTATACAGTGTGTCCACCCATATCCTGTCCACCGCCAGTAACTTGAGAACGGCGGCAGCTAGAGGCATAGAAGTGGTGTCTAGGTATAGTAAAGTAGCCATGCGCTATACAATGAAACCACCTATTGCGCCACCTGGTGGAAAACAACGGAGTTAGCATTTTTATCTCGAAAACGGAACGAGATAGAGAAATAAATTAAATTAAAAAATTGTAGGGCGTCATCAATTCAATACAAATCGACCCCTTGTATACAGAAATACTATGATATGAAACCCATGACCCCCCCAAACATTGAATGCTGGTCACGCATATGACGCTCATTTAACTTTGATGCTCAAAGTGGCCACTGTCAGCTGCAATGCACATCTGGACTCTGGACAGCATACTGTATCTTGCTGCACGTTGTGCCATATGGTAGGGGACATGTTTGCACAAGCATCTGTGATACGTTGTCGTAGGTCCTGCAATGTTGGTGGAGGGGTCGCGTACACCTGCTGTTTGATGTGGCCTCACAGAAAGAAGTCCAATGGGGTCAGGTCAGGTGACCTGGAGGCTACTCCACACAGCCACCATACCCAATGACTTGTAGGAAGGTCTCCAAGAGGTATCGCTTCACGTCCGCAGCCTTGTGAGTTTTACACATTCTAATCATAGCATTTCTGTATGCAAGGTGTCGATTCGTATTGAATTGATGATGCCCTACAACTTTGTAATTCACTTTTTTTCTCTATCCTGTTCTGTTTTCGAGATAAAAATGCCAACTCCGTTGTTTTCCACCAGGTGGCGCTATAGGTGGTTTCATTGCGTAGCGCATGGCTACTTTACTATACCTAGACACCACTTCTATGCCTATAGCTGCCGCCATTCTCAGGTTAATGGCGGTGGACAGGATATGGGTGGATACACTGTATATGTAAATAAAAAAGATATATATATATATATATATATATACATATATATATATATATATATATATATATATTGGGCTGTCGTTACTTGCCAGAGTGCAGCCTTCAGGACTGAGCACCAGTAACAAAGTCATAAGGAGTCTGATTCATCATTTAGTATTACTTTTCTTTTTTATCTTGTGCTGTTTGTTTATGTTTTTGCTTTAAATTCTTCAAAATGGCACACATGGTTTATGACTATTGCCCAAAATAAAAAATGCAACTTAATTTTGTCTTTAACTTTTTTTTGCTAATTTTTAGAGCATAAAGTTGCATGTTTGGTAAAATTGTTGCAAATTTTCCACAAAAGTATAATAAATACCAGTATATAAACTCACTCCAGGGAAGGAGACTGAAGTGAAATTTTTGTATCAGCCAAAAAGATCAGGAAACTTTATCCACCAAAATATATAGAAAATAGGCACAAAATAAAAGACGAATAAAGCGCAAAAACTAGACACAAATTCAATAAATGCAAATGCAGTTTGTGTGGTTATCACTGGTGCTGGGACGTGATGGCTCTACTCATGATTTGCTCAGTAAATGTGTATTTTGCTGCACGCATACCAATAGATTAATTTACTATATTACACATCAGCAGTCCAGGCTCCGAACAGAATAACCTGCATACATAAGAATAGGCAGCAATAAACTTGAGAGATCTATTTACCTTTTCCTCTATTTCTTTGAGTTGCCGTTTTTGAAGTTCTATCCTGTCTTCAAGTTCACGGATTCTCTATGGAAGAAAAGTGGAAAAGCAAATATTAGTAGCAGATACTATCCCATGCTTTTAGAGGGATAGATGTTTTCTATAAAGTGCTAGGAAACATTATACTTGGAGTCGTCAGCTCCACCACAGTGGCTCCACTCCACAATCCTACTCAAAAAAAATGCTACAGAAATGCTTTTTTTCTTCATTTACTTTTTTGATTATTTAATATATTTTGCCCCCTAAAAGACCTCTGGGACACAGTTTAAAACATGAATACATTATTTGTATTGCTGAATTTCATCTGTAACTGGGGCTGGTATTGTCACACGGTGTTTGGCTCTAAACTCGCTAAGTGTCATGGTAGAACCTGACACTCCACCCTATGCCTTCTCTGGTGCTTCTGAGTTATACAGACAGGCTTGGGTGTCGACCAGCTATGTGCTCACTAGTAATCCAGCTTGCAATAGTTAATGTCTGCTAGCCTGCTGGTTATCTCTTGGTTCACATGTTGTGAGAGACCAATCACAGTTACTCTCCACCTTTTTAAAATGGTGGAGCCTGTCTTCCAATGCCAACTATAGCAATTGCTAAACCAGTCCGTGTGCTGTTGTGATCCAGTTGCTGGTGATTTATTGCATGTTGCTTGGTGTGCTGTAGAAATCCACTAGTCATCTGGTTATTTCCTCAATGCTCTTTATTTCCTCTTTACCATGTATTGTCTTATATCTCCCTGTTAATATGTAAATATACCTGACTGCACAAGATTAAGAGATAAAGGACATTAGGAAATCTGGTTAGTTATTTCAGGTGGACCGCACTTTGCTGCGGGATAGAGTTTTTGGTTTCCACATTTGTTTATATCTCTGGGTTTAACCACTCCTGTCCTGGTCTTCCCCTGGAGTGGGGAGAGGGCATATTAGATCAGGACTTGCCAGGAGCAGGGAAAGGAAGGCAGCCTCGACATCTTCACCATTAGAAGTATCTCTGGGATTAGGGATAGCTAGGGCCCCCCTAGCCTGAGGACCAGTCAATTAGCCCCAGTTCCCTGTTATCCCCTCACACCACATTACAAGTATAGAATCTTCAGTTACAAGGGAAATTCAACCTCCTGCCTCCATAGCAAAACTGACTGGGTTTCCTAGCAACTAGAGGACTATACGTTTCTTATACTGTAAACATAGCACCTGTTCAGGGCCATCTATAAAGGGATAAGGAAGGCAGACATGGTAATAAACTATGTCTGCCTTTTCTGCAAAAATAGTGGGCTTCCCACCTTCATAGCTGATTGATCTCCTGCAAACTGCTTATTTACACTGATATTTTAGAACATCAATACAGCATGAAGTGTAGACTGACTGGAATGTTGGCTTTTATCAAGTACATTTTGGCAAACTACAGTTTAGTTTATGTCTCTGTGTCAACAGTGGGGTCCTCCTGGGTCTCGTGCCATAACATTTCATTCAAATGTGGACGGATAGTTTGTGCTGACACTGATGCACCCTGAGCCTGCAGCACAGAGCTTGAATTTCTTTGGAACTTGATTGCGGCTAGTTATCCACCATCCGGATTGCAACTTTTCATCAATTTTTGTCTGTCATCCACATCCGGGGAGACTGGCTACAGTACCATGGGTTGTAAACTTCTTGATTATGTTGCGAACTGTGGACAAAGGAACATGAAGATTCCTGGAGATGGATTTGTAACCTTGAGATTGTTGATATTTTCCCAAAATTTTGGCCTTCAAGTCCTCAGACAGTTCTCTACCCCTCTTTCTGTTCTCCATGCTTAGTGTGGCACACGCAGACACACAATGCAAAGATCGCTTCAACTTCTCCCTTTTTAAATGGTTTTAGGTGTGATTTTTATATTGCCCACACCTGTTACTTGCCACAGGGTAGTTTGAATGAGCATCACATACTTGAAATAAAGTTGTTTACCCTCAATTTTTGAAAGATACCAACAATTTTGTCCAGCCCATTTTGGGGGGTTTGTGTGAAATTATGTCCAATTTCCCATTTTTAATTTGTTCTTTTTTGTGTTTTTCCAATAAACCCAAAGGAAATAAATGTATATAAAAAAGTGTGTAATTGTAATAATTTTGTGGGAGAAATACTTCAATTTCTGGAGCTATTTCAAGGGTGCCTACACTTTCGGACATGAGTGTACAATAGTTTAAATGGATAGAGGATAGTGTGCTTGTGTAATGAAGCACCCTCCCAATTGGTGGACCTGGAAAATCATGTTACCAGGTCATTGTTACAGCACAATGAATGAACGCTGTAGAACCGAAGCCCCAAAAAATAAACATCGCGGAATTGAATTTATTTTTCAACATTTCATCTAACTTTGATGTTTTTTTCTACAATTTTTTCAGTACATGATATGGTAAAGTAAAGGGAGTCAATCAAAATTACAACTCGTCCGGCAAAAAATTAATCCGTCGTATGGTTATGTCAAGGTAAAAATAAAAATGTTATAGTTTCTGGATGAAAAAAAAAATGCAAAAATTAAAATAGGCTGCTTCATGAAAGGTTAAATAAAACAATTATAGGTCATTACCCCCTTTTAAGATTAATTGACTCAATATACTGTATAAACGGTGAACGTAAAAAGTTACCGTTAGATCCTAAATGTATAAAAAAAAAAAAAATGAATATGTGCGTGTCTATATGTATATATATATATATATATATATATATATATTGCCTTGCGAAAGTATTCGGCTCCCTTGCATTTTTCAACCTTTTCCCACATTTCAGGCTTCAAACATAAAGATTAAAATTTTACTGTTATGAAGAATCAACAACAAGTGGACACAATTGTGAAGTTGAACAAAATATATTGCTTATTTTAAACTTTTAAAAAAAAAATAACTGAAAATTGGGGCGTGCAATATTATTGTCCCCTTTACTTTAAGTGCTGCAAACTCACTCCAGAAGTTGATTGAGGATCTTTGAATGATCCAATGTTGTCCTAAATGACTGATGATGATAAATATAATCCACCTGTGTGTAATCTAGTCTCTATAAATGCATCTGCTCTGTGATAGCCTCAGTGTTCTGTTTAAAATGCAGATAGCATCATGAAGACCAAGGAACACAACAGGCAGGTCCGTGATACTGTTGTGGAGAAGTTTAAAGCTGGATTTGGTTACAAAAAGATTTCCAAAACTTTAAACATCCCAAGAAGCACTGTGCAAGCGATCATATTGAAATGGAAGGAGTATCATACCACTGAAAATCTACCAAGACCCAGCCATCCATCCAAACTTTCATCTCAAACAAAGAGAAGACTGATCAGAGATGCAGCCAAGATTCCCATGATCACTCTGGATGAACTGCAGAGACCTACAGCTGAGGTGGGAGAGTCTGTCCATAGGACAACAATCAGTCGTACACTGCACAAATCTGGTCTTTATGGAAGAGTGGCAAGGAGAAAGACATTTCTCAAAGATATCCATAAAAAGTGTCATTTAAAGTTTGCCACAAGCCACCTGGGAGACACACCAAACATGTCAAAGAAGGTGCTCTGGTCAGATGAAACCAAAATCAAACTTTTTGGGCACAATACCAAATGATATGTTTGGCGTAAAAGCAACACAGCTCATCACCCTGAACACACCATCCCCACTGTTAAACATGGTGGTGGCAGCATCATGGTTTGGGTCTTCTTTTCTTCAGCAGGGACAGGGAAGATGGTTAGAATTGATGGGAAGATGGATGGAGCCAAATACAGGACCACTCTTGAAGAAAACCTGTTGGAGTCTGCAAAAGACCTGAGACTGGGACAGAGATTTGTCTTCCAACAAGACAATGATCCCAAACATAAAGCAAAATCTACAATGGAATGGTTCACAAATAAACTAATCCAGGTGTTAGAATGGCCAAGTCACAGTCCAGACCTGAATCCAATTGAGAATCTGTGGAAAGAGCTGAAAACTGCTGTTCACAAATGCCTCCATCCAACCTCACTCAGCTCCAGCTGTTTACAAAGGAAGAATGGGCAAGAATTTCAGTCTCTCGATGTGCAAAACTGATAGAGACATACTCCAAGCGACTGCAGCTGTAATCGCAGGGAAAGGTGGCGCTACAAAGTATTTTGTACTTAAAAGGGCCGAATAATATTGCACGCCCCAATTTTCAGTTATTTATTTTTTATAAAAGTTTAAAATAAGCAATAAATTGTGTTCAAGTTCACAATTGTGTCCCACTTGTTGTTGATTCTTCACCATAAAATTTAATTTTTCATCTTTATGTTTGAAGCCTGAAATGTAGGAAAAGGTTGAGAAATTCAAAGGAGCCGAATACTTTCGCAAGGCACTGTATATATATATATATATATATATATATATATATATATATATATACACACAAAGCTGCAAAAATGCAAAGTATTTCAATGAAAACCTATTGAGAATCCACAGTGATTTTATACAAATATATCCACAGGGAATTCAATGCACGCTGTTCTCCGCTCAGACTCTCAGCATCTCTTCCTGGATATAAGGCATTAGCTGATGGGTAATGCTATTTGTGAACTGCTACTTACAGTAAGTCATAATCCAATAATAATGGCGAGCAGCGGCAGACGGCGCAATAAGGCGGCCTCCTGTGTCCTCAGTCTCATACCCACAGCTTGTCATTTACATCATGAAATAAAGGCAAATCAAGATTGTGTTACTGCCACAATTGGGTAGGATGACAGCTGGGTGACCATCAACATAACCTCCACAAAACTTATAGGGAGGCATGGGATCAGTCAAACTTCTGCGTTCCACATAGATGTTGTATCTGTTTTTCATGGATAGAACACACATATTATAGTCTATGGAGCAGTTCACATGTCTGTGGGGTTTTTTTTAGCCTTAATGTTAAGAACTAGACACTCTCTGATGTCTGTGGAGGTTTTTTGGTGAACTAAAAAAACAAGCCTTATGCAGTTGAAGACAGAAATCCCCAACCTTTATGACCTTGAGAGGCACATTCAGCTTTGAGAGGGGGTTGTGAGCCACCTTCAACTCTGAGAGAGGGTCTTGAGCCACCTTCAGCTCTGAGAGAGGATCATGAGCCACATCTAGCTCTGAGAGAGGGTTGTGAGCCACCTTCAGCTCAGAGAGAGGGTTGTGAGCCACATTCAGCTCTCAGAGAGGATCGTGAGCCACCTTCAGCTCAGAGAGGGTCATGAGTTACCTTCAGCTCTTAGAGAGGGTCGTGAGCCACCTTCAGCTCTGAGAGAGGGTTGTGAGCCACCTTCAGCTCTGAGACAGGGTCATGAGCCACCTTCAGCTTTGAGAGAAGGTCATGAGACACAAACAGCTCTGAGAGAGGGTCGTGAGCAACATTCAGCTCTGAGAGAGGGTTGTGAGCCACCTTCAGCTCAGAGAGGGTCATGAGCCACCTTCAGCTTTGAGAGAAGGTTGTGAGACACAAACAGCTCTGAGAGAGGGTCATGAGCCCCCTTCAGCTCTAAGAGAGGGTTGTGAGCCACCTTCAGCTCTGAGAGAAGGTTGTGAACCACCTTCAGCTCTGAGAGAGGGTCATGAGCCACATTCAGTTCTGAGAGAGGGTCGTGAGCCACATTCAGCTCTGAGAGAGGGTTGTGAGCCACATTCAGCTCTGAGAGAGGGTTGTGAGCCACATTCAGCTCTGAGAGAGGGTTGTGAGCCACTTTCAGTTCTGAGAGAGGGTTGTGAGCCACATTCAGCTCTGAGAGAGGGTTGTGATCCACTTTTAGCTTTGAGAGAAGGTCGTGAGCCACATTCAGCTCTGAGAGCGGGTTGTGAGCCATCTTCAGCTCTGAGAGGGTCGCGAGCCACATTCAGCTTTGAGAGGGTCATGAGCCACATTCATCTCTGAGAGAGGGTGGTGAGCCACATTTAGCTCTGAGAGAGGGTTGCAAGCCACATTCAGCTACCTACCTCACAGTAGTGACACCCAGAGCCCCATTACTGGTATAATGACAGCCAAAGCTTTTCCACAGAAATCACACCGAGGCAGTATACTAAATTCCACGGGTTCCTACCTTCCTCCTCTTTCCAATCTGCTCTTCTATGTGTGGCTACTCATAAAAGTCACCAACTGGAGACCTGCTCTTCATAGCGGTTTGTTAAATTTGGTGCTATTGCAGCAGGCTGGAAGACAGCAGTGAGTCACACCTCATGTGGTTCAGGTTGTGGTTCAGGTTCACACCTCATGTGGCTCAGGTTGGGAACCCCTGGTCTAAGGTTATGTGCGCACAGTGAGTTTTTGGTCAATTTTTAATGCTGTGTATTTTTGGTGCATCAAAAAACAGTGTCTTATAGTTCCAGTATAGTGGATGGGATTGAGAGAAATCTCCTGCCCACTGCGCCTCTTTGTTCGGTGTAATCTGACCTGCAGTCCGGGTTTCAAATCCACAACGTCAGTTTCTCTTGCGAGTACGCTGAGTTTTCTGTGCACATTTTCCCCATAGACTTGCTTTAGACGCAGAAAGTCCGCAGGTAAAAAATGCACATGCATTTGTACTAAAAACACATGTAACCTGCACAAGACTATATCAAGAAAGTTTTGCCAAAGCCAAATAGCAGGAAAAATCAAAAACAAAAAATACAATAAAAACGCAGAACCAAAAATACTGTAAAAAAGCGGCGCCAAAAATACAAAAAGAAAATGCACTGCCAAAAATATGATAAAAACACAGTGCCAGAAATATGAAAAAAATGCAGTGCCAAAAATACAATAAAAATACAGATCCAAAAATACGATAAAAACTCATGTTAAACACGCAAGTAACGTAATTTACCTAATAGTTTTTGCAACATGTAAAACTTACCAAATACTCATCGTGAGAACCTAGCTTAATGGGTCACAGAAGCTTGGAGATAAAAATGTTTTTGCGTACGAGAAAAATGGATGCCACACTGATAATAAAAATGGACCAAAATTGGATGAATATTGGATCCAGCACATTAATGTAAAAAAGGTCATTTATTTTCTTGTATGCAAAAAAAATTCTGAATGAGGCCTTATATTCAAGAATTTGGAAAAGGAAAGTGACCGACCAAGTTCTATGGCTGTCGTATTGCTTGTCAGCCAGCTTTCCCAAAAGGAGTCTTGGAGCCGATTCATCAGGTTGCACCCAAAAACTAGTGTAAAGCCTGCTTTACATATTACGATTCTGCATACGATATCGTATGCGATCGTAACCGCCCCCATCGTATGTGCAGCACGTTCAATTTTGTTGAATGTACCGTACAAACGATTAACCCCCGTCACACGTACTTACCCGTCCATACAACCTCGATGTGGGCGGCGAACGTCCACTTCCTGGAGTGGCAGGGACGTTCGGCATCACATCGACGTCACGCGGCAGTCAGCCAATAGAAGTGGAGGGGCGGAGCTGAGCGGGACGTAAACATCCCGCCCACCTCCTACCTTCCGCATTGCTGGCCGGGAGCCGCAGGACGCAGGTAAGATCTGTTCATCGTTCCCGGGGTGTCACACACTGCGATGTGTGCGCCCCGGGTACAATGAACAACCTGACGTTCAATTCATGAGGAATGAACGACGTGCGTGCAATGAACGTTTTACCGTTCATTCGCAACCGCACGTAGCTGTTACACACTACAACGTACCTTACGATGCCGGATGTGCGTCACTTACGACGTGACCCCGCCGACACATCGTAAGATATATTGTAGTGTGTAAAGCGGGCTTTAGGCTATCAGTGCACATTAAGTAGTTGTAGCAAAACTTTCAGCACCAAAAACGCTGCAGTTTACATATCCAGCAAAAGGAATGAGATTTCTGAAATCTGGTGCTTGCTGCTTATAGTTTCCTTGCAGATTTCAAGAAGTTTTTTAAACCTCCAGCATGTCAATTCTTTCAGTGGTTTTGCAGCATTTTTCTCCCATGCAATCAAATGCCCAAAAAGAATCATCAAAAACACATTTTTCCTGCCAACAGATGTGTTTTTTGGTGCAGAAATTTATGGTGCAAATACCGAACATGTGCATATACCCTAAAACTATCAGGGTATGTTCACACAGTGCATTTTTGGTGTGTTTTTTTCCTGCAGAAAAACCTTATCTTGTGGCAGGAGTTTCCTGGTTGTTTTCTGTGTTTTTGTTGCGTTTTTTGGTGCAGTGTTTATGGTGTTTTTGCTGTAATTTTTTGGCAGTTTTTACATTTCCTCGATAACTGGTAGGGTGAAAAACCACGGCAAAAAATGCTGAAAAGAATTGACACGGTCATTCTTTAAAAAACACATAAAAGGAAATTGACAAAACATTCAGGAAAAAAAACGCAAGTGTTTTGTGTGTGGGTGCATGAGATTTCTGGAATCTCATAGACTTTGCTGGGACTGTTTTGTAAGTGTTTTATTAAACCAATGCAAAAACAATGCCAAAAAAAACACAGCAAAAAATGCACCAAACACGCGCTGTGTAAACATAGCCTTACAGTTTTCCAAAAATTGTTGCGTAACACTTGAGGCTTTTGTGACTTTGGGCCTTTTATGCCATCCGTGCCAACTTTTTGAAAAGCAGATAGAGCTTAGCGAGACAGGACATGGACCCGTCCAACAAATTTACGTAAAAGAAGTAAAAAAAATTAATGCAGAGATATACCCCAGTGGATGACTATGATGCACGGCAGGTGAAAGATGCACCAAATTTATGAATTTGGCAAATCTTGCTTTAAATCAATATTGTCATGGAAAATACCAGTCTTGATGAATCGGCACTATGGTTTTTTAAATGGGAGTATGATTTTTGGGGATTTGTTACGGATACATCTGAGACATATATGTATAGAGAAGATTCCCAGCATACTCTTAAATTTGCCGCTGAAAAATGGCCTAATTCATTTATGAGCTCACTGATGGGATTTTCCTGTGTTGGGCGAAGTTTAAAACACTTACAGGGTGCAGGATGAGGGCAGACTACCAAAGCTGATTACCATGTCTGTATTACCATATGGGAGGCCAAGTATATATACTGTCTGCCAGGTAAACTGCCATTACCTTTCTGGATGAAGGAACAAGAGGAAGCTCTAAATCAGAAACATGGTAAGGGCATGAGATACTGAAATTTTGGTTCCACCAGAGGAATTTTACATAGTTAGATGGGCACAATTGTGATATATTTAATATCTACACTATATGTAATCTCTATATCGCCTTCTATATGGATGTATACGTATATACTTATCCCATTAATGCAGAAAACAACTTATTATAGAACTGCAAGTCTCTGAATGCCATGGAGCCCAGTATGTGTCTATAAGAATCCGTTATTGACTTAGTAACTCCTTAATTACAGTTTTTCTGTTTGTGGTCATAATGGAAATATATATATAGGTTGGTTTAATCTTCATATATTTTTTTTCTTTCATTAGTTCTTTCTCTCATTCTCTTTTTTTTTTCTTTCTTTCTTTCTTTCTTTCTTTCTCTATTTATTACATTATTTTTATACTGAGTTATGTTATTGTTTTTTTCTCTCCTTTTTTTAATGATTCTGAAATCGTCAAAGAAGTAAAATACAAGTAAAAATTCTTTTCTTTTATATTCTTATAATATATTTAATTTGTAATTGTTTATGTTGTTAAGTGCTAACTAAAAAAGCCCCAAAAAACACAACTATAACTAAAAAACAAAATTATCAAACAAGCTAAGTATGCAAGCGGTAAGACCACATAAATGGCAGAGAAGGGGTAACAACTGGGTTGATTCTACAGAGCAAACTATGATATATAAGGACTAATATTAGGGGGTCTCATTGTAACTCTATGTTATTAACAATGTGAAAAAATAAATACATTTTATAGTGTTGAATATTGGTTACATAAATCTATAACAAGTTGTAAAAAATGCTTATCAATTCAACAGGGGAGTAGAAGACAGACACATTTATAAGCTATTGCTGTCTTTTTGGTTGATATGAGAAAAAAAAATTAGCAAAGCTATTGTCATGATCTGTGCCAGGCACCACTGAGCCATTGCATGTATCTATCCCCAGTGCTACAGGTCATGCGAGAGGCTTATTCCAATTTGCCTTGTCTCGGTGGTCAGGCCGCTATATCTTTGTGCTGCTGTTACTGGAACACTGCCAGTAATAGTTCCTGCTCTGCAGCTTGTGAGTCTGGCTCCCGTGAGTCTTCCCTGATCCGTCCTACCTTCCAGATATCGTCCTGACCTGAGCCCTCCCCGTACCGTCTGTCTGCACAGCTCCTCCTGACTTCCCGGTCTCGTCTTGCGTCTCTCCTGTTCCTGCATCTCCCTGTACCGTCTGTCTGCTCAGCTCCTCCTGACTTCCCGGTCCCAACCCGTGACTCTCCCAACCTTGTTTGTAGTTATGATCTCCCGGCCTCTGACCTTGCTTTTTTGTACCTGACTTCGGCTCCATTTCTCCCTTCTGTCATTGGCGTTACTTCCTGGTTCCCGGCCTCTGGCTAGCACCTGACCACAGTTTGCTGCTCTCCTGGTTTTGACTCGGCCTGCTAACTATTCTATTGTTTTTGTGCCCTCTAGTGCGTAGTCTGTTAACTGAATCTAGAAACAGCTTCTCCAGACTTTCTCAGTGCCCCCACTAGTACAGCATGACAGCTATAGCCATTTTTTTATGACTAACCAAGATAACTTTAGAGTAGGTGCTACTTTCGAAGATAGAAGTCTCAAAAGTGCTACCTAGAGTGGTTATTACTTTTCAGCTCACCAAAATCCACAGGAGCCAACTGCAGTATTCCATACCTTCTGTTGTGGAACCCTGACCTACATCGGCCCGGCGCTAAATATGATTAGCGTTCTGAGCTTTCCAACACTTGGCAAAAGAGTAATATGAAGTTAGTGTCATAGGTTCCATAATTCATTCTTTCATTGCCAGTCATGATGTCTTGTACCTGTTGTGCCTGATGTAAGAGCTCCATGCGCTCATGTAGGATCTGACAGTCGAACTCTCGGCTTTGCCGTAGGATCTGCCTTCGAAGCTTTTCCACGGCCGCCCTCAAGTCTTCCCTCTGTGCCTCGTTCAGACATTCACTGACTCTCCTCCCAGGCTCATGCTGCAAAGCATTATAGAGTGTGGCCTCCAGCTCCTGGATTTTCTAGCGCAAGTCACAACGTTCACCAGCAAATGCGTGTTTAAGGGATGCAAAATGTAGAGAGAAGCAAGTAAGAATACAGCAGTGTGCCAACCATGCATTGCTTATGGCATCTCATGTATTACATATATCCACATGAATATAAAAATGTACAAATATATATTATAACATTATATCTTGAGTAGATTGTTCAGTTTGGATATCACCTTAAAGAGAATTTCTCAGCAGGTTTTTTCTCATTAGCAGGGTTGGAACAATCGCGGTCACAGGGATTGCAACCATGCCCAGGCTCGGGGGTGCATGGGGCATGCCGGTCCCAGCCCCTGCTTCAGCTAGATGTGCGACCCGTCGGGTCCCTTTACTACGATACACGCTGTCAGCCAAACAGAAGCCGGTAGCTTTCATTTGCTTTCCAATGAATGAGTTTGGCGCATGGCAATGACGTCATGCATTGTAATAGCACCGACACTGATGAAAGCTGTCTGTCATTGTGTTGTGTTGAAGACTGGGGCCCCCCTCTGTGATGTCGGGTCAACAGGAAGTTGATGTGACATCACCGGATTCCAGAGGTCATGGAGCTCGGGGGTCACGTGATAGAGTTGAGCAGACCGCAATAGCGCCTTTCAGAGGCAGAATTTACTAAACAAGGCATTTGAAAAAAGCCCCCTCTATTAGGTTTACAGCAATGTGGCCACGAATACTGAGTAGTGGACCATCTCTTTAAAATCAATATAAAAGATTAGTTACTCTTTAAAAATGTGTTCCTGGAGTAATATGGAAGTGATAGTGCTAACAAAGTATCTCACACTACTCATACAGTACAGTGTCCAACTGTGTTCTGATTTAGAAAATGTAATCTAATGATGAAGGTAGGACAGAGCTGTATATTGCAAGTTGCTATTCATTTTCTCTGCTGCCATGGAGCATTACACCCATTACTGGGTCTTCTGCAGCAAAACACACTGTTAGTACTAGGTCTCCATTCTATCTACTAAATGCAGACTCAAGAATGTCCTTACTATGATCTCTAAGACCCTAAATATCCAAAACTAAGTATTCAGTCACCATGTAATGGCTTCCATACTCAACGCATACCATATGTGCTTGATCAAGTGCTTGCTTCCGGTAATCAAGTTCTTCTTCTAAGTACCCCTTCTGTTTGCTGAACAATTCCTAAAAAAAAAATATAAAAAGTGATAAGAATTGGCAAGAGCAAAGGAATTCAAAGTTCCAAGAAAAAGAAGTCTCAAGAAAAAATATGGAGTGCTCCTCAAACTTGACATTATGCATTAGACCATGTTCCAAATGGATGACGGAAGCTGATGAAGATGGCAGTTCTCAAGAAATGACTGATGAATGAGTTTGTTAATCTAAGTGGGACTGCCTGTGTCGAATATACAGGTAAAACAGATGGCAGTCCCGATATTCAACCTGCCTATGATATACTATCTATCAAAGGCAGGTATCCTCCCATAGCTTATCAAGGAGCAACATGTTGGGCTCCAAGATGCAAAAAAATGTTCCAAATGCTTTACTTAAAGTTATAAAATAAACCAACCAAGAATCCAATTAAAATGTCCACCTGAAAGATGTAAGCATAGATTGAGAGAGGTGGAAAATGGAAAAAAGTTGGGGTGATTTAATATTTTACAAAAACTCCACTTACTCGTAATCTTACCTTCTCATTTTCCAGATCTATCATTTTCTGAGTTAGGGCGGCTTCTGTCACCTCAATCTGTTTTAGCCACTGCAACCAAACACAAATATAACATCCAACCAATAATTAAAACCAGAGTTTGATTTCTTGAGAATTGGAACTTGGTCAGTATACATTCTTGATATTCAAGGAGACCGTCAAGAGCCGGATGTAAATAATAATTTTACCATTGGGCCACTGAGATGGAGAAATGTGACTTCGGGCAAAATATTTTGCCTCCACCTCGTAGCACAAGTTCAAAGAAGTGTGAATATTGTCATCACATTTTTCAGTAGCAGGGTTTATTCATATGTTGTATGATGAATACTTCTGACAGATACCTCTTATCTATGCCGCTATATAAGCACACAGTGGCCTAAAGTACCCATAGACTCTTTGGTTATGAACAGTGGACCCTCAAGGTCAATGTTACAGGTGCGCCCACGGCATCCCAGTCCACACTGCTTGCAGTAATTCTTGTAAGCAAAAACCATTCTCTGTCATTGAAGAGACCTTTTGGCCTTCGGGGAAGTGCACACAATGTCTTTTAGACGCTGACGTACCAGTTGAGTATTTTAAGAAAATGCTTTACAAAATATAACTGCGGAATTTTTCCCGAAGAGTCTTTTTTTTGTCTTTTCTGATGTGTTCTTTGGTAGCTTTACCAATGATGTTTTTACTTTCAAGTTGTATCTATTAATAGTGAATGACTGCCAAGCAGAATCCACCAGAAAGATGGCCACTTCTTTTAACCGCTTTGTGTCAATGGAAGCTTTAAGTAGTTAGAAGAAGTTCAAAAAGACTGAACTTATACACAGCAAGTTCTTTCTACCTTGCTGTGCATATGTTCATTGTTTTTGGTGTTTTTTAGCTCTTTGTCAGGCAGGAAACCATTTGAAAAATCCATCCAAAACTATAGTCTTCAGACTTATTCAAAGGCTTGGCTTACGGACCATGTTCCTGAAATATCGAATGTGCTCCCGTTAAATTCCTTACATGAAGTAACCAGGGTTAGATGTCAACTATGATCTGCTTCCCATATCCGATATCGTCTTCTTCATGGAAAGTAAAAAATAGTATCTTCTCAAGAAGGTTTTCCACCCTTCTAAAGACCCTCCATGAACAATACCGTGAACCATATAGGAAGCTGTATAGTGGAATCCTCCTTTAAGAGATTTAGTTCTCGTGTCTAAATCCTAATTTATGTTATGTCTAACAACATCATCAATATCTTAATACGTAACATTCGCAAGAGAAGCGTTTTAGTCCAATTATATGTAATAAATGTCTCCGCTGAGCGGGGAGCTAAGCAACCGGGAGACAAAACACTGGCGGAGAAGGAGCTTCCGAAATTGTCACACCAGCTCTTTCAATACTAATTTCTAATTAGGGGTTGTAGAAAATTGATGGAAGCTCCATTATATGCTGAGAACAAGCCCCGGAGTGTGATTACGGTTGACAGGCTAGAACCTCTTCACGTGACAGGGGTTAGATACATCATTAGATATTTTTGCTAAAAACAAGAATCTAGGCCATCAAGGTCATTCTTCTCTGTCCTGTGTATTCTGCAGTTTCCAAATATAATGTATTATCCATATAACATATTTTACTTGTATAGGGGAAAAATGGAAATCCCCACCATTCCTCTTCAGGCATCATGAGCTGAGTGCAGCTTGCATCCCCATTCCAAATGGAAGAGAATGAGGGTAAAGGTGTCACAGTCATCTGTTACTAGGGTTTTGTGACAGGATCTGGGCCAGAGTCTCTCTTTGCCACCTGAGACTCCTCACATTAAACTTCAGGGCTGAAAGGGTTAATGTCAGTTTTGCTTCCCAGCAGCTTCTGACTCCTGGCCTCCTTTGCTTCCGGTTAATGACCACTCCCTTTCCCTATATATGGTCACAACTTCCAGTAGAGGGCACCAGTTATTCTGAATCCATTTTGAATCTTGGCCTTGAGGTGGAAGGAGATGCTGAACCCTTGTTGCTGGGAAGCGGTATAGGCTCCATTCTTGGTGTCTAACTACAGTAGTGAAGCTGGGCTTATCCATTTGTTGTTTCCCCATCTGTCGTAATTTCCCCTTCATGTTGTTTTAGTGCAGAAGTGAGACTAGTGATCTTTACCTGCCAACTCACTAGCCAGCGTTTCCTACAGGTTCTTTTAGGGCTTCAGGTTACTGCTTGGCAACAGGTGAAGAACCTGTATAGGGACTGGCTAGGAGTGCAGGGTACAGTTTCAGGTATATGGAGGAGGAGTCCCTCCCTCCTTCCTCTTACTAGTGCTAGGGTCTATCAGTGTTAAAGTGTCCCCAGTGTACCCCTTGTTTGTCTTGGTGAAACCCCAGTTTGTTGTGTGTCTCGCCTGCATGCCAGACCTTCCCCAAGTCCGTGTCTGACAAAAGGACTGTACAATCAGGGCTGGGTACCTTTTCACAAAGAGATAAAACAGTTCCCGCCTGGATTACGGCAACCTGCTCTTCATTCCGCAGATTCTGTTGAAAAAAAAAATAGTTCAGTATTGCATATATGACAAATATATATTGTACCCTACCACAAAAGAGGTCGTCATCTCACAGCAGAAGACCTCCAATATGCATACTTTTTTTAAACATTTTTTAAAAATTCACCAAACAGTATGTCACCCTAGGTGCATGATACAGTGCTATATAAATGACAAACTTAAAAAGGGACCTGTCACTTTGAACATGGTGTCTAATCCTGCGTTATCTTCATTACAATGTCACCCAGATATGAAGTCGTACCAGGTCTATTAATTATAACAGGCTCTGGCGATTGCAGTAAGTAGAAGGCATTTTACAGTGCTCCCATCCAATGGCCATAGACCACTGACCATTGATGTGGCCACTGGACTAGGGTCCTGCAGAGGTATGCATGCTGATAAAGGGAGGTTCTGTCAATCACTAATTTGGATCTCCCACTGGACTCCCAAGCTCAGGATAAGCAGATATTTCAATTAATGAATACGTTAATTAGAACCTTAGAATTTTTCAAATATGCAACAGCTGCGATGTGACTTTAGCATTACGGACAATAAAAGAGAACACCCTTGGGTGGAGGAAGGGTAGGGGAGTTATATCATGGCTTGGACAGGCGTTAGGGTCATGCTGGCGACCAAGACCTTGCTACCATCAAGCGTACCTCTGAGCTAAGGGACAGCGCAGGGTCCCCAGTTTGATGGCCAGCCTAGGTGTCCATGTTCAGTCATCCCATCCCCATGACAGCAGGTTTGTGGTATGTAGTCTAAAGACAGCATGCTGCAAGGGTTAACATAGCTGAAATTTGTATGTGTCTCTTATCACAAAGTGTGTTTTTGTTTACCTGCAATGTTATTTTAAGCAGTATCTTTATCACTGGTGTTAAGTCATGACATTGGGTGAAGTCTGACACCACCCCTTCTGTGATTAGCACCTTCTATCTATGCAAATGTACACTGTTAGCCTGGTGTGGGCAGGGGCTTTTTCAGCTCTGCTACATGCTAAAAATAAAATCTTTAACATTGTCAGAACAGCTGCAGCAAGTAATCTAAGTGATATATCGCTGGATTCAGGATGATTTTGCCTACATCATGCTGCTCTCAGATGAGGTAGCAAAAACTTAGTGGTAGATTCCCTTTAAGTCTGAATCCCTTTCCAAAGCGGGTGTTCCAGGGGCTTTCCCCAGAGCATAGGGGGGACTCCTAGGCATCACTTATCCACCAACAGAGATGTTGGCAAATAAGTTGAATGCCATCAAGAAGATATCATTCTTGCCCCAGGACTGGGGTCACAAGTCTGGTTTGGATTCTGCAGTACGACCATTCAATTCCTCCATTTCACCTGTTTTGTTTTCACCATACAGAGAGCAATTCTCATCAGACTTTTCTCCTGCAAGGTGACCTACGATGTATGGTGAAGCTCTTCATTTAATGAGTGATTACAGACAGTAACTTTGGCACATAGCGAATAATGCTCTCAGATTTCACATATTAGAAACACTCTTTTGCTAGAAACTAGAGATGACAGACTCATAATAATCTAATGGTTGAAAAGAAGATGGGAGGGAGCGAAGGAATCTGACTAGTATTTTCAGCTGTGACAGAGGTCTCCAGAATAAGTGAAGGTGTCTGAGGATGCACCTTGAGATCCCAAATCGGCGGCTTGAAGGAAAACCCATCCAACCATAACTTGAATCTGGTGGGTATCAATGAAAAATATCCAACAAGACCCCCAACTCTCATAGGTCTTCAAAAGGGTTGTCCAGGTTTAGGATGCAAGTCTGTAGTCACTCAGAGTGACTGAAGACTTGTGAACTTGTGAATTCTCACAGTGCTAAATAAATAACAATTGCACTTAGATGCAAATTGTGAAACAATAGAAAAGATTGTATATTTGAGATAAAATATGTGCTCCTCAACATAGAAATTGCAACACCAAAAAAGTAAAAGTGGTGGAATTACGTGAATGGATGAATAGACATGTAACCAATATGTAAATGGATAAAAAAATGGAAAAAAAAATTGCAAATATCTCGATATAATCATTAATGAGTACAAGCACCACGTGGAGAAATCCCTACACTTACAGGCTTGACTGCTATCAATGAGGTTATGAATGGATGGTTGAGCAATAGTCTTTCAGGCTGAATGCACTTTGGCAAATCTTCAAGATCCGCTGCTGGCAGATGCCATTGCAATTGCAAACCAATGATGTCCCAGATGTGCTCAATGAGAGACAAGTTTGGAGACACTGCAGGTCATGGTAACATGTGGCCTGGGGTTGTTTGACTGAAAAATAGCTCCTGAGACACAGAGAAAAGGTCGTACCACTGGTTCCACCACCAAATCAATGTAACACTGAGCTGTTACTGTATCAGTGATGAAGATTAGCAGAATTAAAGGCTACTCTATGCCAACCCACACCATAAGGAGTAGGGCTGTGTGTCCCCACATCATAATCCCAGGAATAGGCTTTGTGCCATGTCCTCATGAAGGTCCCTTCATGGCTTTCCTCACGTGGTCTCATAAGATTAGAAGAACGGCACAAAGTGATTTATTCTGTACTGCAAGTGAAATTAGGCATCACATCCTGAGCTCAAGACAAGAAACCGTGTCTACAAAAAACATCAAAAAACTATTTGTAAGACATTAGGCTATGATCCAGACGTCCGGCCACAGGTGTTCCATTGACGTCACGTCATTATTCACGAAGGCTATCATGGTGCAGAACAAGACACCAATGGATGCTGGAATGGAGGTCTATCCTTTCAAGCAATAAGTCCTGCTTTTGTCTTGGATGCTGTGATAGACAACATTTGTCTGTAGACCACGAAGGCAACGCTATGAAGAGGCCTTCACAAGGGAACGCTAAAGTGTTCCAGGGTTTTTTTTACTCAATGTCAGACCACACATTGTTTGTTCTACTGTGAGTAGCCTGTGTGGCCTAAAAGGGCTACCAAGGTTTGCAGCATCTCTGGACTTGTCTCCCATCAAGCACATCTGAGATTTCAATAATCGATTATGGAAAAGGGAGCTGCCAGAAGCGGATCTTGATGATTTTGTGCCCAAGTGCATTCAGTGTGGCAGAAAAGCTGATTGATAGCAGCCAAGGCATGTAATATAATCATGTCTTTTTGTAGAGTTATTGCATGGTGCTCATACTCAATAATGAATAAATTGAGGGTTTTTTTTTTAAATATAGGTTTCTATTGTTTGATCATCTGCATATCAGTAATATCTCTATCCATCCTGTGATTTCCATAATTCCACAACATTTCTTTCTTGGCACTGCAATATCAATGATGAGGAGTGTATATTAAAGACAAGAAGCGGCCACAGATTATTCATTATCGAGATGAATCAGTATATTACCCCATTATCTCCAAGTATATCCAGCTTCTTCATCAGCTCCGAAATGTCCACATCCTGAAAAAGATCAGCCTCATGAGTACGTAAGACCAGGTCATGCCCCACTGCGACTGCAACAATCCCCATATACAAAGCAGAGACTGGCCAATGGCAAATGTACAGACAGAGATGCAACTTGAAGATGATTGTTGAGGAATACATACCATGCAGCTATAGCCTGAAGACTCTTTATGTCCCATTGAGGCCTGCAACAGATTGTAGAGCAATCATCTGCAGGTCTCCTCGTCACTAAAGGGCTTGAATCACTGTTCAAGCATAAACACAGGCTGCTCTACACAACAGGGTGAGGTCATGCCCGTATCATGGCATCAAGTAATAATAAAGAGGTGGACTATCGTAAACCATTGTGTCATATTATAGACCCTATGTTGTTTGTTTTGTGTACATAAACTTCCTATGGGTGTTTGATATGTATATAAAGGGGTATAATGGGATATATCATTGATCTGGACCTTATCGATAAGGAGAACTAGTGTGCCTGCTGGACTCCTCACTTTAGTAACCAACAGAGGATCATCATCTTCCATACAGCTATGTCTGGTACTACAGAATGATGGCATTATGGCCTCTAGGGTGTCCCAGAGATCAGGAGGAAGGTCAAGGGGCTCATGCATGCTGAAGTACACAGTGTCCGACATGTCCAAGCCTTCTTTAATCCTAAAATCTACCATCGAGGGAGATTAAAGACACCACCTTACACAATAGATGAAAAGTAGGACTTGCTGGCATTCATCTAATGACTATGGCCACCTCTATCCTTCGTATACAGAGATGTTACCTGCTGATCTGGTAATGCTTGGAGGGGCACTTTTATATGACCTATACTAGTATTACCACTCTATTTTAGGTGTTTCTCCAGGCAATATATCCACTTTTGGATCGTAACTTGACCTACAATTTCAGATTGTGGTCCTCAGGTTCCTTTAAGATGGAACCACAAATATAAGGCCACCCCATAGAAAATCCAAATTATGTATTGAGCATTTGTTAAGATGTATTTAGTCCTTACAAAGCAAAAGTAGCCATCTTTGAAGAAGCCACTATCAGTTTTACAACCACGTAAGTTGCATGGTCTAAGCATAGGACAGTGGCTGAACCTCTCACACGATTAAAACTCCACATAAGCTGTACAATGGTGAAGGTGACCATGCATGAAGTCATGTTTAAGGACTATTGATAATATGGGATGCATGGTTAATGTTTCATAGGTTAATGGCAGTGGAAACACATGGTATGCACCAGAAGAGAGAAGTGAATCTGCATCTACCTTAATTCCTTCCTGCTGACAGAATAGCTGCAGAGCGCTTCCATTATTTTCTGGGAAGCTGGCTATATGGAGGTTAAAGGCTGGAGACCTTCGTTCTCTCTCCTGGGAAAAAATGTGTTATTTTACATTTGATCCTAATAGAAGACCTAAGAATGTCATGGATAATAGTCCTGCTATAAACACAGGAAGCCATGACCAAATAATGAGAAAGTCTATTCATAAATATAACCATCCTCTGTGCCGAAAAGGGGCTCCTTACTCTCATACAACGATCACTTTAAAGGGTTAAAGGTTATTCCCATCTTTAGACATGGGTATCGTCAAATAGTGCTTGCAAATATAATCAGCATTGCTATTTACTGTTTATTAAAATTTTCATCTGCTTTTGAGATAGTAACATGTCTGTTGCCTTGGTGACCGACCACAACCACTAGACAGCAAAATATGTGCAGCACTTACAAGCTCTTTTGTATTGAGCTAGTAAGCACGGTTTTAAAACTGGTAACGAACAAAGGATTGTGTGGTTACATCTTAATCCTAACCCCAGCCAGCTTCAACAATACATGGTAGGCAGCAGTGGGGGTCAGTTTCCCAGATAATGGGATGTAATATCTCTAAATAGCTACAAATTTTAATAAACAAGAAATTCCAAGTGCTCTTGTTTTTACAAGCACTATACAACAATATGAAGATGGGAGAAAAAAACCCTTAGCTTTGTAGGATGGTGTACACAAGACGATAAATTAGTTTAGCCCGAAGGTACAACATTTGAAAAGGTGTTTTCTAGACTTCAGATTTTTATGACCTAGTCACGAGTTAAGTAAACAATATCAGATTGGTGGGGGTTCACGATTTCGGACCCCAAACAAACAATGGTCTTCAAC
This sequence comes from Anomaloglossus baeobatrachus, assembly GCF_048569485.1. Classification (NCBI taxonomy): domain Eukaryota; kingdom Metazoa; phylum Chordata; class Amphibia; order Anura; family Aromobatidae; genus Anomaloglossus; species Anomaloglossus baeobatrachus. The sequence continues at coordinate 77,343,853 of NC_134353.1, read as the reverse complement.
TTTAGCCAGATTTAGTAAACGGAACTGAGTCAGCACCATTCTGTATACGGTGTAGTGGCCAAACATGGATACTGCAGTTTGACTCCTATTTATGATAATAGTAGCTGAGCTGCAGCACTCAGTAACAGCTACTACACAGTGAACCGAGCTGTGTTTCTCTGGCTCTGTTCACATCCCGCTGAATACAGCTGATTGGTGGGGGTGCTCATTGTCGGAGAACCACCAATTTGATATTGATGACCTGTCTTAAGGAGACGTCATCAATATATCAAGCCTGGAAACCACCTTTAAGACACATATACACATTTTAAAGACAATTTTGTTACTTAAATGTATGGATCTTCGTATGTACAAACTTTTTGCCAAAGGGTTTCTTAAAAAAATTGGAACATTTAGCTTCTCCAGCCGCCAAGTATTATGGAGTATAGCACACTGAAGAATGAGTGAATCCATCTGTGAGCACATTCTCTAACCTTTTTCTCTCTTCTACTTTTTTTTTTATCAAATCAAAGTGTATTTGCTGCAGAAGCCACAAAGGCCTACATTTTTACTGAAACCCTATTGCAATAATACATGCATTTAAAGGGAATCTGTCACAAGGATTTTGCAATGTAAACTGAGGACAACATGCTGCAGGGGTTAAAAAAAAAATAAAAAAAAATAAAAAAAAACAACTGTGTTTCTCTTATCTGTGTCTGAGCTATTGTTTACTCATTCTAAAGGGTTTATTGCTCTGTGATTAACTTTGGTGTGACTCCTCTGCATGTGTAGAGCACTCAGACATGCTCCCTGCTTTGATTGACACCTCACAATCAATGCACCCTCTCTATAGAGAGCCTGGTGTGAGTGGGGACAGCTCCCAGCTCTGCTACACTTAATTCTGAGATAAAGTCAGAAAGGCTGAACCCAGTAATCTAAGTTAAACATGGTTAGTTTCAGAATCTCATTGCCTACATGATTCTGCTCTCAGGTGAAGTATCAAAAACCTGGTCACAGATTCCTTGTAATAAAAAAAACAGATCCCTTGCCAAGCTATCCATGTTGTATAATAGTCTACTTGCCTGTGGCAGATTTGCTGCGGAAATTTCTGACACTGTTCTATTCATCTTTAAAGAACTTGCAGAAATTGATAAAAAAAAAAAAAAATTCTGGTATACTGAACAGATTTCCAGACAAATCAGTCATGTTTGGTAATTCCACAAGTCCATATATTGGCCATATTATGTTATCTGTATCATGCCCCCATGTCCTCTTCCAAACCGTGGTCTTGTGACCTGAATCTTTAGCTTCCTGGCCATAACTGTCAGTTTGTGCCAAAAAAAACAGCAGTTGGCCTGGAGTTTGCAGAATTGTACAGAGTAAAAATACGACTGCTATACAGTCACGTGAATTTTCCCTAAATTCGAGTTTTCAACTGTGTACATAAAAAGTGAACCCTGTGAATCATTCATCTTTCTTTGACCATCACTTTTTTTTCTCCATTCACTGTCAATCAGTTCTTTTGGGGTTTTTTGGTTGCACCGATGCAAAAGCCAATATTAACAGAAGCAGCTGCTGATCCCTGCACGTGAGATCTATGGAATATGGATGGAATTTTAAAATGTATTTTTAGTGAAAAATTGAATATCCCAATTTCAATTACTGCAAATCACGATTATGCATTATTCCCTCTGCTTGTGTTTCTTTGTTGTTTGTTGTTTTTTTTTTTTTGCAGGATGCATTGGTGACCGTGTTGTTACACTGAGATATGACTGTGAATGAAGAAGAAAGTGAAAAGTTGCACCAGATAAATCAAGGAAAGTATTGTCGGTTTAAAATGGAATAGGTTTTTAACAGTTTTTGAAAAGTGAAAATTTCCTGTAAAAGTCAATATTACTCAACATCTTTTGAAGAGATAAATCATTAAACAGGAATCTATCAGCAGGTTTTTTGCTATGCAGCCTGACAGTAGCATGATGTAGGGACAGATATCCTGATTCCCAGTAATGTGTCACTTCGCTTATTGGGTGCAGCAGTTGTTATAGAACCACAATTTCCTCTACTGCTGATCTAGCAGAGCTCGGAATGCTGAGCTGCGTATAACCCCGCCCACACCACTGATTGGCTGCTTTCTGTATACTAAAAAGATAGGTCGCATGAAAGTAGGGTTTCGGTTAAAAAGATAATTTTAGATCTAAACCCAAATATTTTATAAATTGTGTATTAAAATGGGTATAAATCAATGTAAGTGTGATCAAAGTGATACTTACAATAAAAATGACCAATTTAGTGGTCACATGAAACAAGATGGGGACAGTATATGTAAAGGTTAGGTCAATAACTGGTAAATCCTGGTTTCAAGGTACACTGGTGACTCTAATGAGCCCTCAACAGCCCTAGCTGCCGCCTGCCTGGCGGCAGAGGTTGGCACCCTAATTTTGCGATGTAGTGCCCCCACTGATTGTAGGCTAGTCCTCACTACATAACCTCAAGTCATGCTTGAATACAGCGTCGGACTGGCTACCGGGGGAATCTCCAGTAATGCCAGGCCTGGATTCAGGTACCTGCATTGCACTCCGGAGCTCTCACCTGAGCTCCGGCGTACAGCCTAGACTGTACCGCGAGCGCAGAGTGATTGATTACCCGGCGCTTGCGGTTCAGTTCATGACAGCTGCAGACAGGCCGTGCTGATCTCCGGAGTTTAGGTGAGAGCACCAGAGATCACCCCGGCCTGTCTGCAGCTGTCATGAACTGAACTGCAAGCGCCGGGGAATCAATCGCTCGGCACTCACGGTACAGTCTAGGCTGTACACCAGAGCTCAGGTGAGAGCTCCAGAGTGCAATGCAGGTACCTGAATCCAGGCCTGGCATTACTGGAGATTCTTCCGGTAGCCAGTCAGACGCTGTTTGAATATATTAGAAATAAAAAATGTGTACAAATCAATATATGCAAAGGCAGTTATAACACTACTTCGCATAGGTATATAGCGGAAGGTTGCTGGTGTGTACAGTAGTAGTAGTAGATCCCCCATAGGGTCTCAGTAATCAAACAGAGGCCCCGGTCTCAATGTGTTTCCCCTATCAATGGGTGGGTTCCTCAGGAGTAGTGATGGGCAGACTCACAGATATCTGGGATTGGCGGGTCTAACTGGGTTGGGGGGAGGGGGGGAAATTGTTCCGACCCGGAATGGATTCCAGATATCTGTCCGGACACCGGTCCCCATATAAGTCTATGGTGACTAGAATCTAGTGCTTAGAAATGGTGGTAGAAGGGATAGGGAGATTGGAGCAATTGGGCTATACTTAACAAGTATCCGGGGCATATGTAACTTCTCCCAGGGCGGTTAACTCTATTTCCAGGCCGCCCATCAACCTTCATACATATTCACTGCTACCCCCACTCAACATTAGTCCTTCCGTCTTTGACTGGTAGTAGTGAGACGCGCCCCCACCCTGTGTGACAGCGTCTGACTGTTTTCAATCAGAAACTCTGTGGGTCTATAGCATGGTATAAATTTTATTTATATTATATATATACTTACACATATATATATATATATTATATATATACACACCGTGTAATTAAAAAAAAGGGCACGTGGTCTCCCCCAATTTTAATACCCAGCCATGATAAAGCTGACATATGGGGGCTGGTATTCTCAGCCTGGGGTGACTCATGCTTATTGGGTCTCCCAGCCTAAAAATAGCAGCCGTCAGTAGCCCAGGTTTGTTGCATCCATTAGATGCAACAATCCTGGCACTTTACCCAGCTCATCCCAGTGCGTTTACAATCGGGGTAATATCAGGGGTTAATGACAGCTCACAGCTGTCACTTTCAAATGTAGCAAAGCTGAAATTGTTGTGGAACCTTGTGTAGATTACTTCAGACCTTGGTGTCTTAGGGGTTAATAAATTGGTGAAAGGGTGAGCTGTTTTGTATTTTATTTCAAATAAAGGAATTTTTTGGTGTTTGCATTTAATTTCTTTTCTCTTACAGATTAGTTATGGGGGGTCTATCAAGGAGGGGATATATAATGGAACCCTCACAGCTTTCTGTATACGCTATATATTGACAGAAAGCTGCTAATCAGTGCTGGGGACATAGGTGGACCAAGAGGCATAAGGGCCACGTCTCACTAAACATCGCTAGCCACATCGCTGCTGAGTCACAGTTTGTCACGCAACAGCGATCTTGCTAGCGATGTCACTGTGTGTGACATCCAGGAACGACCTGGCCCCTGCTGTGAGGTCGCCGGTCGTTGCTGAATGTCCTGGACCATTTTTTGGTCGTTGCTCTCCTGCTGTGAAGCACACATCGCTGTGTTTGACAGCGAGAGAGCAACAATCTGAATGAGCAGGGAGCCGGCTTCTGCGGACGCAGGTAACCAAGGTACACATCAGGTAACCAAGCAAAGGGCTTTGCTTAGTTACCCGATATTTACCTTGGTTGCCAGCGTCCGCAGCTTCTAGAAGCCGGCTCCCTGCACACATAGCCAAGGTACACATCGGGTAACTATAAGCAAAGCGCTTTGCTTAGTAACCCAATGTGTACTATGGTTACCAAGCACAGCGTTGTTACACGAGTCGCTGGTGGCTGGTCACTGTGGAGATCTGCCTGTTTGACAGCTCACCAGCGACCATGTAACAACGTGCCAGCGATCTATGCCAGGTCAGATCGCTGGTGGGATCGCTGGAGCGTCGCCTAGTGTGACGGTACCTTAAGACACTTAGTCCTATATTGATAATCTTTCGATAAAGCACCAATTGTATTGAAACAGCAAAACAGCCAGGTACGTGCCACAAGATGCTAGAATCAGGACCTCTGCCCCCATATCATGCTGCTCTCATAACATAGCAAATATCCCTTTAAGAAATTTCTAAAATTAAACATTAAAAAAAAAAGTTTATAGATGGATGAGCAGCATAATCACATTTACTTTATGAGAAAACTCCAATAAAAGTGCACAATTTGTAAAAGGCACACTACATAATATTATAGCCATTCTGGGATCACATATTAGATTTAATCACCACTTTTACACAGAAGTAAAATATGATATAATAGCAAAATTAATAAGCATAATTTAAAAGTAGCCTTCAAGCCTCCAAATAAAAAAAAGATTATATAATATACAGTATATTATATATTAGTATGTAAAAAAAAAAAAAAAAAAAAAAAAAGTAAAACAAAAGCAGTAATGATCAAATGAAATCAAGTGTAAAACCTAAGGAAAGAAAGAAATATGAGGAAAGAAAAAGTTTTGCAAAATCTCTACTGGAGGTACAAGTCAAAGTTCCCTGAGTGTTTTCGGCCATCCAAAGAAAAGACTCAATTTGGAGAATAATTAAATTCCAATAATAAGTATATTAAGGAAGTGCCATCTTTATGGACGCAACAATTATATATTTTTTTTTACCCAAATAAGAACAACTAAATTTCAGAATATATCAATATATCCTCATGGGGGGGGGATCCTCCAAGTTCCCGCCATCCGTCTAGATTTTTAGTGTTTGGGCACCTTTTGTTCCTCAAATGTCTGCATTTTGGGCTAAAAAGAAATATTGCAATTGGGTTTCATTTAAAAAAATTGTACCATTTACCACTTACAGGCTCTTTATTTCTAGGCAGAATGGTTAAACTGAGAATCTGCCAGTGAACTTCTTGACACCAGGTTCAGATGTGTATAGTTCAGGGTTCCTATACAGACCGCAATGTCCGGACTGACTGAAGTTACTATAAGGCTGTTGGGTCGAGAGACCCCCTGGTCATTCTGGTCCATATACAGACCATGAAATACGCTCATGTGAACCCAACCTAATACTGAGTATCTATATATTGGCTGATTTATGACCACATCAAAGTTCAGATCAATTGTGATGTGGTCTGTGGTCATAAATCAGCTGAAAGGAGCTCGGAAAAATACAGATAACGGACTGTAGATGTGTGTGAAACGCGTAAAACACAGACGCGTGAATGGGCCCAAAGTCTATAAAGATTGTTGTTTGTAACCATGATGAACTTTAATAAATTATTGTTTTACTGTATAGCAGACGAGCTTTAAACCTGAAGAATAATGGTTTGTAGGCAGCACATGCCGTTGTGCAAACAATAAACCATATGGAGCCTTCACCCGTCTGCATCATTTGTATCGCACACCTTAGCTTCTTGGAATAAGCTGGAGCCAAAAACATGAGCCCCTACACGATCAATTCTCTAAGGCCGCTTTCACATTTCGTTTTTATCTCCGTTCAGCGGTCCTGTTGGACTTTCTGTCCGAACCCCCCTGCAAAACGTGTTTCGGACGCATGCACTGACTGGGCCATTGACTATAATGGAGCAGACTGAGTCAGCATGTGCTGTCTTGCCCCATTTTTAGGCGTACATGATTTCTGCAGACAGACACCCAGACATACAGTATATGTCTGAAAATGGGGCAAGACAGAGCACACGCTGACTCAGTCTGCTCCATTATAGTCAATGGCCCTGTCGGCGCATGCGTCCGAAACATGTTTTGCTGGGATGTTCGGACAGAAGGTCCGACAGGTAAAAACAAAATGTGAAAGCGGCCTAAGATTTGTCTCTAAAGAGCGCTTTACATGCTACAATATATCTTACGATGTGTCGGTGGGGTCACGTCATAAGTGATGCACATCCGGCATCGTAAGTTACATTGTAGCATGCAACAGCTACGTGCGATTGCGATTGAACGGTAAAACGTTCATCGCATGCACGTCGTTCAATTCCTAAAAATGGAACGTCAGGTTGTTCATCGTACCCGGGGTAGCACACATCGCAGTGTGTGACACCCCGGGAACGATGAACAGATCTTACTTACGTCCTGCGGCTCCCGCCGGCAGTGCGGAAGGAATGAGGTGGGAGGGATGTTTACGTCCCGCTCATCTCCGCCCCTCCGCTTCTATCGGCCGGCTGCCGCGTGATGTCGAACGTCCCTCCCACTCTAGGAAGTGGATGTTCGCCGCCCACATCGAGGTCGTATGGACGGGTAAGTACGTGTGACGGGGGTTATTAGTTTGTGCGACACGTTCAACAAATTGAACGTGCCGCACATACGATGGGGGCGGTTACGCTCGCATACGATATCGTATGCTGGATCGTATGGTGTAAAGCAGGCTTAAGTTTCAGATGTTGACCAATACTTAAAGGGCAAAAAAAAAACAAAACAAAATATGTAAAGTGGATGTGCTAGTTTAAGTGTAAATGTTAAATAAAAAGTCAATGATTTCATGCTGGGAAAAAAAAAAAAAAAAGACAGAAAAGCGGAAATAAAATGAACACACAGACATACAGACACTTTAATTACATGCTAGAATTAGATGGAGTAAATGAAGCAAATGGAAGCAAATAAAGCCAAAAGGCAAAAATTGTTTTATTATGAGAAAATAGTTTAAAATCATAAATATTCATCTGAAAAAAAAAGCAAACAAAATGTCAAACATGCAGGGTTAAATTGCACAGACAGTAAAATAGAACGGTATTAACACAATTCACAGTGTGCACTTTCACATTAAACAACTTGAACTAGGAAATGTATCCAAAAACTATTCTGACATAAGGTGCGATAACCAGCGCCCATTGATCAGTCATGGACGAATTACTAATCTCTCGCAACGTATAAAAAGGCAACTTGTGTATTTTTCTCTTATTGCACTTCCTCTAAATTTAGCCAAAACTTCCCGCTCCCAAGTATCCATGTGTATTAAATATATTTAATCCGAGACTCAAAAGCGATTTCTGTTCCCGGGGAGAGTTTACAGACGGAATCTCTTACTTCGAGTTCAAGAACGCGGAATTCTAAGAGTTCGTTCTGGTCTTTGGCGTCCTGGATGTCATTTTTTAGCTGGCACTCCTCCGACTCATACTTAAATATCTGTAAAAAAATATATATAATTCAAAATCAAATCTATTTTTCACCCTGTTATATTCACAGATTAACCCCTTCACCCCTGAGCCTGTTTTTACCTTCCTGACCAGGCCAAATTTTACAATTCTGACCAGTGTCACTTTATGAGATAACTCTGGAAAGCTTCAACGGATCCCAGTGATTCTGAGTCTATTTTTTCGTGACACATTGTACTTTATATGTCCGTGGTAAATTTATCAGTAATTTCTCATTTTCAAAGAAAATTTAAAAAACTTATTTTGTTTTTAGGGACCACATCACATTTGAAGTAACTTTCAGAGGCATAGGTGACAAAAAAAAAATACCCAAAAGTGACACCATAGTAAAACTTGCAACACTCAAACTGCTCAAAACCATATCCGAGATGTTCACAAGAACTAAAGCAATCTGGAAGGAAAAAATGAAATTTTTACTTTTTCACACAAAAATGTTACTTTAGCCCCAAATTTAGCATTTTTACAAGGATAACAGAAGAACATAGACCATCCAATTTCTTGTACAATTTCTCCTGAGTACACAGATACCTCGTATGTGGTGGAAATCTACCGTGTGGGCGCACAACAGGGCTTGGAAGGGAAGGAGCGCCATTTGATTTTTGAAGTACAGATTTTGCAAGAATACTTTGCCGCACAAGGCTGATCCTGAGGTCATTGTGGCAACGATCGGGGCCCCATGATCACATTGTGGGGATGCGATTGGGTGGGAGCGCATTCCCTTTCCCTGCCCCCTAAATGCATCATTATTGATTGCAGTATTTAGGGGGTAAATAGCCAGGGACCATCCATGGCTATGACAGCCGGAGCTCGACTATAACGCACACAGAGCTCCCGACAGTGATCATGCGGGCACAGATCCTGTGTCCCATGCAATCGCCATGACGTACTTAGGTAATTGGTTGTGAACCCCTATCCAACCATGACATAGATGTATCAAATGTCATGAATGGGTTAATGAAGAAAATTATCATGGTTAACAATAACCAGTGAATTGGTGCACTGGCAGTCTCATTTATGTAAAGTTGATTTTGTCAGTGGTGGAATAACTATTATATGCAGGAAGGTATGCGTGAACGTGAGAGTTTGAGTCATTTTGGTCACCCTAAAGCTCATAACAAGTTCCTTTTAAAAGGGGCATGTCTCACGACAATATTCCTTTTAGGACATGTGCAGATCCCAGCTTCCTTAAAAAATATGAGACTCTTACTAAGAAAACCCTTTGGGGTTTGTTGGGCCTTAGGATTGGTCATCAAGGTCAGATCAGCGGGGGTCCAGTAAAGCACAGCTGAGCCGCAGATCTCAACAGCGGACAATACACATTGAATGGAGCCATACTGTTCTAGCTAAGTTCACTTTTTACATCTGTCTGAAGCTGGTAATACCGGATTGTTGGGGGTGCGGGGTGTCCAACCACCAAAGATCTGATATCGATTACTTATCACAACGATAGGTCATCAATGTAACAAGTCGGGACAACGTCCAAAGTATATGAAGCAAAAGATCAACTGCTAGAGATGAGCGGACCCATGGACGTTTTGGTTCTCTGGATTCAGCCGGACTTTAGATAAAGTTCAGTTTTGGACCCGAACTTGATGTGACCCCATTGGAAGTCACTGATTTGGCAGTTAGGTTCTCCATCCACATACAGTCAGCCATAAACAGAGCTCTTCTGGGGAGGGTTTTTTTTTTTTTTTTTTACACACTACATCTGAAAATGTTGTTTTTACCCCCCGTGAGAGCCCTTCAGAGACTGCATGCAGCTTGTACTGGGCCGAGCACGGAGCATACCTGTCACTGTTTCCCTGGCGAAAGGGAAGGGAGACCCTGTGTATAGGGAAGGGGAAAATGGGGACTTCCTGACCAAGCGTACCGCCGGGCCTTGGCGCTTCCCTCACTGCCCTGGAGAGGTTCTGCACCTATGCGCTGAGCAGGATACCTGACCCTAGGTGGACCCTAATCTGGACCCTAGGTAGGTAACGGATGGGATGAGCTAAAGGACACATAGGGATACCAAATGGGAAAACAACAAAACTTATCTCCTAGAAGACACAGGGAGAGGGACTGCAATACGCAACAAAGTTACTCCAGATGATTACAAGACGACTGCTCCGAGACCGATTTTTTTTTTAAAAAAAAAAAAATCTGTGTTCGGTACCAATACTGAACTTTACTGCTCGGGTTTGCTCATCTCTAGTTCCTGTCTCTTTTTTTCCAATCTAATATATGATCTTTCTGCAAAAGGAGTTTCGTCCCACTGCTCCATCCACAAAAAGACAAGGAACATGAAGTCCCTCCTCTTACCCAAGTCACATCCCTTACCTATTTGTCAGGGAACTGGGAGAAATCTGGAGAATCTTAATCCCCTCATTGTAAGGGAATACCTTTAGCTGTACTGAATACGACATCAATGTTGGCGCAGATTAGATGGACAATACCTTTTCTAACAATTCTTGGTTTTTCCTCAGAAGATGCTGTTTTTCTTCTACCCATTTGGAATCCTAAAAACGAAAGATGTTGAAGAATATTTCTGGAATTTTATATTCATTAACAAAGAAGAAGAAGATAACCAGAATGAAATAAAGTCTACTTAGAAAAGATTCAGTATAAACTTGTATTTTATTCATTGAACTCCCTGGTGTTTATGTAGGAGTCCAGTGGGTGGTCCTACAAGTGACTGACAGCTATCTCTGCATGCACAGTTATACAGGGAGTCCGCCAGTCTCTGAATAGGACCGCTCACTGGAGTCCATTGCATATTAACACCAGGGATTTCAGTGAATAAACTTTAAGTAACAATGAAACTGTTCCCACAAAAATATCTATCAATCTGATCCACTATAAACATCCAGTCTGCAGATTGGAACCATTTTCAACATGACAGATTCCCTTTAAGTAACTGAACTATCTGATCTTAAACCCTTCCCCAAAAAATGTAAAAAACTCTACACGACAAAACAAATCACTGATCTCGGGGAGACCAGCCAAAACACTGCCGGCAGCCAGCAAAGGCGCTCAACATCGTGAAATCCTAGGTGCATTGCCCCCTGGGAAGTTTGCAAATCAAGAGGGTGCGTGGAGCCTCTGTTAGGAGTCTCGACACGGAAAATAGCCAGATATCCCTCCGGGAAGGACCTAGCAAAGGAGTGGCTCTCCTTGGCTGGGTCATTCCCAGAGGGATATCTGGCTATTTTCCGTGTCGAGACTCCTAACAGAGGCTCCACGGACCCTTTTGATTTAATAACTCTACACGGAAGAGGTAAAGAGGCAACAGTGCTACAAAGTCTATGCATGAAGGTGGACATCATTGCAAATTTGCTCTTCAATGACCAGGATGATTTTTTTATGATATGATAATTTAGTAACTTACCCTTGTTTGATAAAATCCCAATCAGTTGGTTTTTGTCATCGGTTACCAGCCAAAATCGTGACCACTGCAGCCAATCACTGACCTCAGAAGTCACATGTTGACCACGGTATCATAAAAGCTAATGGCAGTGACTGGCTGCAGTGGTCACATCATGGTGCTAAACACCACCATTTCTCAAGGAAATAGAGCGGTGGAGAAGCAGGTTTGGAAAAGCAGAGGATTTACCTCATGAGTATGAAATTCTTTTGATACTTTCTTTTGTTCTCTACTAAGTTTTATTTATTTTTTTAAAGAAAATCTACAAGTAGATCCCATTATGATAAGTAGTAAATCAGTGTAACTCTAGGTTAGATCGTTTTACTTTACATCATATAGATCTATGCTCAGGTCATCCACTGGGATTTTTTTAATTTTGCTTTGGAAGTCAACGGAGGTAAGAATCTGAAGGAACGCAATAAACAAAATCCAAAACATCTACACAAGTGTATCATCACCCTGACATACATTGTTAGCTCCTTGAACCAAAACACGTCAACATATACAAATATGTGCACCCTTACCCTAATACACAGACATTAAAGGGGGTGTCTAGGCAAAATATAACTATGCACAAGGTACAAAATGTGTAAAACACTACAGACTTCACCTACCAGCGCCCACTTGGTCCCAGCGTATGCAACTCTGAGGTCTGCGGAGAGACTGGAAGAGGTGTTGCCTTTCCTTGAGCTGCCAGTCATTGAGATTTTACTGCCCATAGTCATTTGACCACTGCAGGCAATCAGTAAGTTCACCATTTCCTGTCTGTGCAGACCACAATGCAGCTACCTGCGCTGGATCCAGGTTGGTTCCGGTAGGCGAGTATTGACGATTGTTATTTTTCACATATCCTGTCACCTGGGCAAAGACTCCTTTGTTTGTGATGTCTTATCCGTGTATATCCCATTGTACATTTTTATATGTATACTCACCCCATTTAGGGTGCAATGTTTATTAGGACCTGGATAAAGTCATTTCATTTTGATCACTCCTATGTTTTTGGGGACTGGATGACACTTGCAGAAATGAGGATTGAACAAGTTGGTGTCTGGGCGACTCTTGCTGAAACGGTGACTGAACAAATTGTATTTTTTAATTTTACTTCCGCCATATACAAGAAACACTACAGTGGTCTAGTAATCCGGGACTTATCCTTTCCTACTACAAATGCATGAGTTGGTCAACCTTTATTTAATGTCTATGGACACCTTAGTGTGACCACATACCTCCGATCAGACTGGAATTGATAAGTAACCATCATAAGTATTCGTGTTCGGTCACCGCGATATCAGAAATCACACATCTAGGGTGACCATCATGAATGCCGGAAATGTGTAATTACTTACCGGTAATGTGTTTCTTCCAAACCCATGACGGCACCACGATATAAGGATGCCGTCATAGGGTGAGGGAAAAATACGTAATTACTTACCGGTAATGTGTTTTTTCCGAACCCATGACGGCACCCTTATATCGTGGTGCCGTCATAGGGTGAGGGAAAAATAGTGATGTATACACGAACACTACAGGATACATTACATTACATTACTACTATAATACACACCGTGATGACAATGTAGGATTATGTGTCATTTATCAAAACACCGGAAGTTATTGAGGTCTACCGGCTTATTGTAAGAGGGTAAGAGTGTAATGTGTCTCTTCACAGCTCATCATCAAGGTCATATGGAAGGAAAATCTAGCAGCTGGGCTGCTCTTGTGTAGGGGTTTGGCGGTATTCTCTTGTTGTGGTCTCTTGCCAGCGTTTCAGTGCTGTACCCTGACAGAGCCTCATTATGTGCGAGGACCGCCGCTGAATAATAACGAGGATCCAATATAGCCACTGATCACAAGGACGAAGGTCAGATCTTCAGCTAAACCCTTCCAAACACTTACCGGAGCCACAATGGAGCAGATGCTGCCATATTGCAGCCTCACATATAGAGCAGTGTGAACCAGCCACTGAATAATCGTTGTAGTTAGGAAAAAAGATCTTTAATCCAAGTCAATGGAAACTTTAATGTGACAGAAGACTGAAATAGTGGAATAAGGAATGAGGAGAGTCGTATATTAGAAACTTTCACCAATTCCAGAGCATCTTGCTCCGTCTCAGGAGGAGCTAATTTGCCTGTGCATAACAAGGATAGCCTACTGATTTCACTTGGCACTATGCAATTCTTCATTTCTCCTATGGGGGGCGATGCAGGAAATTTAATACTTGTTACAAACTCCACCAATTTTAGCTGTGAGGCACTTTTGGGAGATTCTAAAAAAAATTAGATTGTCATTTTAGTGCCTAGAGGGGTATACGTATTTAGTAAGTGATAGTATATCCTAATGATAAGCTAGATCTCAACTAGTGATGGGGAAATAGGAAATATTCGTGTCCGGATTATTCGTAACAAATCCCAAAAGTACTATTCCGTTATCCGTCACGAATAAACTTAAAGGGTTATTCCAATCTCCAAGATCCTACCCCAATATGTAATAGGTGTAATAATAATAATAATAATAATAATAATAATAACAAATACCTCCAATTGGAAATGTAGTATAGTTCTCCTGATATAGCCATGTCTCTTACATCATCTGTACGGCATGGCAGCTTAGATATCCATTATTAGACCACAAGCAGCTAACTGGCTGTCACCATACGAGTGGACGTAACCATGGATACCTAAGCTGCAATGCCCTGCACATGAGGTAAGAGACATCGCTATATCAGGAGAACTATACTACATTTCGAAGTGGAGGTATTACTACTTAATATACTATTATACCTACTACATAACGGGGAAGGATCTTAGAGATGGGAATACACCTTTAATGGAAGTAAAGGGGGAATTCAGCATTTTTCTTGCCGTGACAAATACTCGAATAGTACTCGGTATTCGGTAAGCATTATCAAATCACAAATAGTTAATATTCGCCTATCAATACTTTAAAGAGTGCTGGAGGTCCTGAGAATGATGGGTTGCAGCCCTTCACTGTTTTTCCCTGGTACTGTGCAAAGAACTGAACCCTGCAACACGAAATTGAATGAAGCCAAGATACATCAAGTTGATGGGAACCTCCCTCGAAAAGAGGAAAAAAAAACGGCTTTTTGACTCCTTTATTCTAGGTTGGTGAGGATTGGTGCTGGAGATTGGTGGGGGTACAATAGGTCGGACCCCTAGTGGTCATTAAGGTGTTACTCTCAACACTGAAAGTTATCACATATCTATAGTTGGGTAAATACCGGAACCCATGCCAATCCCAAAGACAAAGGCCTTGAAATACCGGTTGGAATGGAAATGTGGTGTTTCCAGTCATTGTCTACAGGACTGCCCAAGATAGCCAAGTCCCAATGATAATGGCTAAGTTGGTCTAAGCCCAACACTCCATTGCAATGGGGCATTTCAGAGCTGCATTGTTCTTGGGATCAAGAGGCTGGAGAAGAATGGGGACTGAGACACACCGCCGTGAACAGACGCCACCAAAGTAGAATCCGAGAGATTTTATTAGTCAACGTGTTTCTTGGGATCAGAATGGGCTTCAAAGACTTTATAAACACCTTGAACGCGGCATGAAAGCCGTCTTATCTGCATCTCATCCTACAGCTCAAGAACACGTCCTTGTAATTTAGCCTAGGACTAAGGACTAGCGATGGGCGAATAGTAACTATTCATGTTTGGATAATGCTTACCGAATACAGAGTACTAGTCCACTATTCATCACAACAAGAAAAATGCTCCTTTTCCCCAATGACTTGCGTTAAGCGGGCTTTACACGCTACGATTTCGCTACAGCGATCTCGTTGGGGTCACGGATTTTGTGACGCACATCCGGCCGCTGTAGCGATTTCGTAGCGTGTGACTCCTAGGAGCGATTTTGGATCGTTGCAAAAACGTCCAAAATCGCTCCTCGTTGACATGGGGGTCCGCTGCCAGTTATCGCTGCTGTCGCAGGGGCGAAGTTGTTCCTCGTTCCTGCGGCAGCACGCATCGCTACGTGTGACGCCGCAGGAACGAGGAATATCTCCTTACCTGCCTCCGGCCACAATGCGGAAGGAAGGAGGTGGGCGGGATGTTACGTCCTGCTCATCTCCGCCCCTCCGCTTTCATTGGGCGGCAGCTTAGTGACGTCACTGTGACGCCGAACGGACCACCCCCTTAGAAAGGAGGCGGTACGCCGGTCACAGCGACGTCGCTATGCAGGTAAGTCCGTGTGACAGGGGTGCCAGATTTTGTGCGCGACGGGCAGCGATATGCCCGTTTCGCACAAACGATGGGGGTGGGTCGCATGCTAGCGATATCGGGCTGGATATCGCAGCATGTAAAGCCACCCTTAGGTTCATCATTAGTGGCGTATATCGGAATAGTACTTTGGGATAATTATCTGAACATGAATAGTTACGATTCGCCCATCCCTACTAAGGACCAGCTTCCACATAGTAAATCCCTCCAGTTTCATGCATTCAGCAGCTCTGGCCTCTTCTACCTGAGACTTATCTGTAATATTGACAGTGACCACCCCTATCAGGAGACAATCTGTGGTTCCGAGTCAAGAAATCCTGTTATAGGCCTGACAAAGGCGGAAAGGAGGACATCACTTTTGTGCCTATGTGTTACTCATCCCGTTTGCTCATTTAACTTATAGGTTTACAGACCGAGATGAAAAATAAATTATTATTTCAGTATATGATTCTGTGTCGTGCGTCATTATTGATAAGTTCAACCCCATTCACGTGATATTGTAGAAGTTCATCCATCCAGATCAAAAAAATTAAACAAGTCACATAATAGATGCCTCTTATTATTGCCCTATGGTTCAGCCATTATATTCATTTTCTACCAATAAATCCATAAAGGGCACAATAAATCCACTTATTCCGTAACCATTAGTAATTTAATTACCATATCTATTGTGAATCTGTAGATACTCTTAAAATATCGCTAGTTACCCCAACGCGTTTCACCAGATCACCGGTTCATCAAAGGAAATGAAGCCAATTTCGTTTTCCCCTGGTGAAGTCATTCATCTGGTGAAACATGTTGGGTAGGCTACCGATATTTTAAGAGTATATAGAGATTCACAATAGATTTGTTATACGTCTTTTTTTAGAGTGATTAAAAGTTAAGTTTTACTAATGGTTCCGGAATAAGTGGATTTATTGTGTCCTTAACGGTCATATACTACTGTGTGCGATGGTACTGATTTATATAAAAAAAAAATAATCTACATCTCATTCTCTCTAACAAGAATATACTAAGATTTGAAATAATTTTAGCTAATACCACTTAAAAACAGATTTTTCGTTAGAACTTATGCAAATGGCATACAGTATTAAATAGATCTGACGTGACTGATGTCCTTAGATTATGCAGCCATTCTAACATGGATTTCAATTTTTAAAGTTTATATAGTCTTATTGACGGCTCCTCATGGCCCTCCTTCCCTGCTGCTGAACTCCATTCACCTAGTCTTATTGACAGCTCGTCACGACCCTCCTCCCTGGTGATGAATTCCACTCACCTAGTCTGAATGAAAGTTCCCAAATGGTCCTCCTCCCAGACTCAATCTCTGGCCACCTATTCTTATTGACAGCTCCTCATGAGCCGCCTCCCTGCTGCTGAACTCCATTCACCTATTCTTATATAGACAGCTCTTCATGACCCTCCTCCATGCTGCTGAACTCCATTCACCAATTCTTATATAGATAGCTCCTCATGACCCGCCTCCGTGCTGCTGAACTCCATTCACCTATTCTTATATAGATAGCTCCTCATGACCCTCCTCCATGCTGCTGAACTCCATTCACCAATTCTTATATAGATAGCTCCTCATGACCCTCCTCCGTGCTGCTGAACTCCATTCACCTATTCTTATATAGATAGCTCCTCATGACCCTCCTCCGTGCTGCTGAACTCCATTCACCTATTCTTATATAGATAGCTTCTCATGACCCTCCTCCGTGCTGCTGAACTCCATTCACCTATTCTTATATAGATAGCTCCTCATGACCCTCCTCCATGCTGCTGAATTCCACTCCCCTAGTCTGAATGACAATTCCTTAGTGGTCCTCCTCCCTGCTGCTGAATCTACGCCCATCTAGTCTTATTGACAACGCCTCATGACCCTCCTCGCTGCTTCTGAATTTCACTCACTTAGTCTAAATGCCAGTTCCTCATTGATCCAACTCTCTGCTGAAATCCACTCACCTAGCCTAAATGACATTTTCTCATTGGCCATCCTCCCTGCTGCTGAATCTCCACCCACCTACAGTAGTCTTAATGGCCGTTAGTGACCATCTTCTTGTAGCTGAATCTCCGCCCACTTAATCTTACTGACAGCTCCTCAGTGACCCTCCTCCCTGCTGCTGAATCTCCACTCATCTAGCCTAAATGACAGATCCTCAGTCATCCTCCTCCCTGCTCCTGAATTTCACTCACCTAGCCTGGTTGACAGCTCCTCAGTGACCCTCCTCCCTGCTGCTGAACTCACTGCACAGTATAAGCTGCAGGTGTCTGTGAGGCTGACTGGGTAATATTGTAGTTCTACTCCTAAAAAGCTAATTTTATCAGGATTACAGATCCATTCAGCCGTGGATTTACAAAACAAGAAGGTGTAATAAATCTTTGTAATAATGTATTGAATTTGTTAAATCTGGTGACAGATGTTCTTTAATGACAATATGATGAGGAAAAAAAATACAACATCTTAAAACAACCGTTCTTTTTTAGTTCTCCAAGATTTTCAAGATCTCTGTTTGGTATTTTTAATAGGAGACAGGGGATAACAATTAGCCATGGAAGTGTGATGGGCATGTAACGACCCTGAAGCCATCAGGGAGCTACAAGGTTCTGCATCCCCACCGGGAGCAGGGCCTAACCCCTAAGGACCCAGAAGACCAGTGCCGGTAACACACAAACACTCCACATAATCCCAGTTTTCCCCAACAATCCCTCATAGAATGGTACAAGGCAAAGGTCGGACCATTGGATGGCCGCCTAGAGGTGGAGCCACTCCAGTCCACTAGACTAGACAACCAGGTGGGAGGGGCAGACTGTGGACTGTCAGGAAGACCGTAGCCAGTCTAGCAGAGACAGAAAAAATGAACAGTCAGACAGTTGAGCAGTGATTGTGAACGTGAGCAGACGCACTGACAGGAGTGAACAGTAACCTGGTGCCCAGGAGGTTAGTTGCTGGTGGAGTGCTCCCGGAACTATGCACCAACGGGGTGCAGGACCCTAGATCAGGCAGAAGCTCCAGGCACACTTGATTACACCTGCACAGTGAGGGGACCATCAAGGACCTCACTGACCTTGAAGTTCAGGACTCCGTAAGCAAAGGGAGAACCGGGGACAGGACCAGAGACTCCAACCCCACAGGGTTCAGCTACCGTCATACGGATTGCTGTGTTAAACCACCAAAAGGGGACCCCCAGCTGCTTTACGCCATGGGGACCCACCAACCAGAGACCAGTGCAGGGGAAGAAGGCACCAGATTACTAAACTGGCACTGGGACTAAGGGGACCTGAAGGTGAAACTAGCTGGCATTGGATGAACAGTTACCACCAGAAAGTGAGTAAAGAACCAGTTGCACTGAACTCTTGTGTGGACTACCTTCTTCCGACACCCGTCATATCACCTACCCTCTGGGACCCAACCCTTCTTGCGGAGGGTCTAACATCCAGGCAGCCATTAACCCTAGCCCCAGTAGTGGACATTGTGCAGCGGCGGCTCCATCTATATAGCCACAACACAACTGGCGTCACGTGTGAACATTATTCTAATCCCCTGTAAATATTCCAATTTTTCAAAAAGAACTCAGGGCACGGAACCGGGCAACAGCCACCAAAGTGACATTCCCCAGTTATACTCCGCCCGGGACAGAGTACCCCATAACCCTGGGCGACACAGGCTGGGCACAGTTACCAGAGCCGTGTCTTGTGAGGATTCTTGCGTATATAAGATTATCACAAGATCAGGACTGCACAATCAAGGATCTTGAAAACCATAATAAATTTATAAAGAAAGGATTTTTGTTTTAAATTTTTTTTTTTACAACTTCTAATTATGCAAAATAAGAATAATAACTTATTTACTGATGGAGAATGGAATATCCCTTTAAATGAGAATAAATCCAAAAATAATTAGTATAAATCTTTCTATGAAATCCCGGGCACAATATGTATCCAATAAACTGTTCTCTGCGTTGACCCCTCTTATAAATTTTTATTAAAATTTTTCTTTACAAATTCAATGCCCACCACCAAGATATAAAACTGAAAACCACGGTACACAGAAACACAGACACGGGCTTATGAAGAGCGGCTCTTCCTGCCGTTACCTGGCCTTTATCACACAAAGAGTTTTCCAGGTCTTCAATCTTTGCTTGGCACCTCAGGAGGTCGGCTTGTAACTGCTCTCGGGTCTGTGAAGGGCAAAAAAAAAAAAATAGATTATATTGTATTCAATCATGTGATCCTGTCATTTCACACAAAACCTATAAAAAAGGGAAAGTCCTACTGTCCTCAGCACTCACAAGTTAAAAACACTTTTGCATACCAGCCCAATATGTACAGGAACCATCCCAATTCTCCAGCTCCATAACTTGCAATCTGTTCTTTTTGAGTGGGTAGTTCCTCTTCTCCAGCATTCTGCCAGCACTATAGGAGCTAGAATATCCTTTCACTCATTTCCCAGCATGCTTTGCACTTGCCATTGTCCAATGACTTGCTTGGTCTAAACTGAAAGTCTGCCTCTTAAATTAAGACTATGCATCTAACAGATGGGTGAGACTTTGCCTCTCTAACCTACCTTCCTCAGATAGAAGGGAGACATCTTGAGTGTTTTTGGGCAATATAATTTTTAAATAAAGTGATCTGCAGATTGTATATGTATCATTTTATTTTTCAAATGGCATCAAGTAGTTTAGAAAAGTACAGGATGGAAGAGGAGACAGACTTGACTGCACTTGACGGTGAGCCGAGATTAGGAGAGTAGAAGATATTTTTTTTTCTGAAATTAGGTTGTCAATTAATGGGGGACATGACAAGAGATTGGCAGTGGGGACGCACAAGGGGGGGGCGCCTGTGGAGACACACGGGGGGATGGAGCAGGCTATGGAGACACGGGGGGCGAGCCGGCTGTGGAGACGCACGGGGGGCGAGCCGGCTGTGGAGACGCAGGGGGGGCGAGACGGCTGTGGAGACGCACGGGGGCGAGACGGCTGTGGAGATGCACGGGGGCGAGCCGACTGTGGAGACGCACGGGGGCGAGTCGGCTGTGGAGACGCACGGGGGCGAGCCGGCTGTGGAGACGCACGGGGGTGAGCCGGCTGTGAAGACGCACGGGGGCGAGACGGCTGTGGAGACGCACGGGGGCGAGACGGCTGTGGAGACGCACGGGGGCGAGACGGCTGTGGAGACGCACGGGGGCGAGACGGCTGTGGAGACGCACGGGGGCGAGACGGCTGTGGAGACGCACGGGGGCAAGACGGCTGTGGAGACGCACGGGGGCGAGACGGCTGTGGAGACACAGAAATAGAAATCTCATCTGTAGGACATTATTCAGAGAAGAAATGTGGGCATTGCCGAGGACAATAGGTTGAGCATATGATGAGAATTACCCTGGCTTCTCTCTCTGCGTCCAGCGTTCCTCCCACCTGTTCCTGCAGTAAGGCGTAAGCTCTCTGCAGCGCCTGGTACTCCCGGGTCAGCTGGCGAAATCTTAAATCAGCTTCTTCTTTAGGAGTGCTCTTCAAGGGGAAGGAGTAATGGAGCAAATTATCATCAAACATGAATTATACAAACCTACATAGATGACATTTACAATGCGGCCGATTCTGCTCTCACGGAGGATTCTAAGGCTCTGCCGCCTCCGCTCTGCATGTTTCACCCTTTTTGCAGTAATCCTCAAAAAAACAATTCACATGTTGTGAAAAAGAAAAATCTGCACAAAGCAGGAGCATGTTGTGCATATTCACAGCTCGGCTATTTTCATTTAAATAGCTCTTCGGAATTAAGAAGAAATAAAAAATATGGTTGATTTTATCCAAACATTGCGCCACTCCTGTCTACAGGTTGTGTGTGGTATTGCAGCTCTTCCCCAATTCACTTTTATGGGCTTGAGATAGGTACTAGACTCCACTCATGAACAGGGGTGGCGCTGTTTTTGTAAGAAAGTAACCATTTTCTAATCCTGTACAACCCTCGTTCCCTGTTAGAAAGTGAGGGGTCATGGCTTATAAATGGCGCACCCCTACATAGAGCTGTGTATTAGCACCTCTATACTACTATATTATATTTTAGCTTTTGTTCTTTGTACTGTACAGAAGCTCTCGGCAGGTCAGCCCCATATCAAGTGAATGGATCTGAGCAGTAATACCGAGCGCGGCCACCACACAATGTGCCTGGTTATAAATAAAGGGTACACGGCACTGACCAGAATGCCCTACTCCTGTCAATCATCTGATTGACAAGTGTACCTCCTGACACCGCGGCCAATCAGATGATTGGCAGGAGTACCTCTGGTGTACCTCCTGATGATTGACAAGTGTACCTCCTGACACCGCGGCCAATCATCTGGAGGTACACCGGAGGTACTCCTAACAATCATCTGATTGGCTGCGGAGTTAGGAGGTACACTGCCACCGATCAGATGACTCCCACCTAAAGTTCCCAGGTGCTTGGATCTGTAAAAAAAAATGAACTTAACTAAACTAATTGACACTTACCGCTGACACCCATCTAAATCCAGCACAGGCCTCTCCAAGGACAAGAAGAGGAGACATCATCGTTCAAACTGCCGGACCGCTTTGGTCTGTATTGATTGGCTGAAGTGATCCTTCAATGTTTCTTTTTTATGATGTTCAAAAGACACATGACCGCTGCAGCCAATCACAGACCACAATGGTCCTGCGGCAGGCTCAACCATGACATCTCTTCTTGTGCCACTACAGAAGATGGAACTGGATCCAGATCGGTGCCGATGGAGGAGTAGCAATTATATTTTATCTAGAGATCCAAGAGAAAAGATGTAAAAGTACTACAGCGGCCGCAGCAGAAGAGACTTACGTCTTCTAGGTCTTCTTCAGGCGTTGCTGGTGTCCTGTCCGTTTTATCGGTGTTGTAGGAGTTGACTGAAGAGGTTTCGGAATCGATGGATTCCTCATCAAATCCAAAAAACGTCTCCACAACATGCCTCTAAAGAAGAGAGCGGCCGGTTACTCAGTGGAAGTACAAAGCATGGAAACATTCATATACATTAAGATAGCGACAACGGGGGAAAGGGGACACACCTCCATGGGGTCAGAACCAGCTGACCTAAAATGCCTCATGTCTGCTAATGGACTAGAAAGAATGTAAAAGACCATTGTTTACTGTATTATCTTATGCTTCTTTTCTAAGTATATATGATAAAATTCATATTATTCATCAACAATGCGATCTCCTAGATTATCAGATTTTTGGAAGGCATAAAATATACATAAAAGCAAAAAAAAGACTGACATTAACAAAACTAAATCTGTTGGTTTAAAATTTTTCTTCAACTAGTCTACATTATATTGAAGTTCTGTGCTAAAAAAAAAAATAATACATGCCGGAATAGCAGACAGACATTCTCAATTATCAGATAATTGTTAAAAAAAATAAATAAATAAAATAAAATATATTATAAATATATATTATATACACATACACACATTAAAAAAAATAGATTTTTATTAAAATAAAATATAGAATATACAATATTAGAAAAACAAAGGAAAAATAGAGAATAGAGAGTGTAATATATATATATATATATATATATATATATATATATATATATATATATATATATATATATATATATATATATATATATATATATTACACTCTCTATTCTATAATTTTCCTAAATATATATATATATCTATCTATCTGTATCTATATTGCGGGGAGATATAATTGCAAATCGCTATAAAAGGGGTAGAAAACAAAAACTTTTTTTTTTATTATTATTATACTATTTTTGGTTGTGTTCCATGGCAGGGTATGAGAATTTCTGGAATGTCAGGAGCCATATTATAGGCCTTTTATGACAGCCAACACTGGATGCAAGAGTGTAATTGCTAGGAGGATACTTTCACTAAGTGCTGAGGATCTGTCAAAATGTGCTCTAGTGACGACTTGCTCAATGGTGTAAGGAGACAACAGGGAGAGGGAGTTTCTACAGTTACAGCGCCCCAGGGACATAGTCAGTATCCCAGAGCAGTGTATCAGGTTATATCTGCAGAAAGCGTGATTAACCGAACCAAAACAATAATTATCCAGTGAAAACATTCAGTATACTGGTTGTGTACATATGCACACATTTACATTCATGGCCCAGTACAGGAGATTTAAAGGGATAGGGGCAAAGACACAAATTTCAGCGAAGTGTCACGTATCAGACTCCGTGCGGTTTACTTACAATGATTGTTTTATAACCAGGAGATTAACATTGCCTGGACTACAGCTCACAAGCCTGCTAGTCCGACAAAGCCCCCTCCTGTGATGAGCAGCTCACTCTCAATAGACAATGTTACACAGAGAGCTGTGGTGTGGGTGGGGTTAGCGTTCTGAGCTCTGCTACATCTAAAAACTCTGGCTATCATAACTGCTGCACCCAGTAAACTAAGTGATACATCATTGGATTCAGAGCCTCATTTCCTACATTATGTTGGCGGTAACAGATTGCACTCTAGCCATAAATACCAATATTTCTCTACGGACTTCCAGACAAGATCTCACCAAGTAGGTGTAATAGTGTATTCTACATGGGCCAGGAGACGCTTTACCTTACTACATACAACAAGCAGGACCCAGCTTCCAGTACATGGGTACGTCGCCCCTGCGTCTTCTGATTTAATCTTCACTCGTATAATTAGTGAGAAGGATCAGGATAAGCCTCAATCTCTAGCTTTCTTATTATACATACTCCCCCCATCACTCCCCCAGAAGTGTGACTGGATACACTGGGGAAAATAAGTATTTGATACTCTGCCGATTTTTAAAGTTTTCCCACCTGCAAATATGGAGAGGTCTGCAATTTTTATCCTAGATACACTTCAACTGTGACAGGAAGAACCCACAAAAATAATCCAGATAATCACATTGTATGATTTCTACATAATTAACGTGCCTTTTATTGCATGAAATAAGTATTTGATACAATAGTAAAACAGAACTTAATATTTGGTAGAAACCTTTGTTTGCAGTTACAGAGGTCAGACGTTTTCTGTGGCTCTTGACCAGGTTTGCACACACTGCAGCAGGGATTTTGGCGACTCCTCCATATAGATCTTCTCAAGATCCTTCAGGTTTCGGGGCTGTGAGTGGACAACATTAAATTTCAGCTCCTGCCAAAGATTTTCTATTGGGTTCAGGTCTGGAGACTGGCTAGGACACTCCAGGACCTTGAAATGCTCCTTACAGAACCGCTCCTTAGTTGCCCTGGCTGTGTGTTTCAGGTCTTTGTCATGCTTGAAGACTCTGCCACGACGCATCTCCAATGCTCTGAGGGAAGTAGGTTGTTGGCCAAAATCTTGAGATGCATGACCCCATCCATCCTCCCTTGAATAAAGTGCAGTTGTCCTTTCCCCTTTGCAGAAAAGCACCCCCAATGTATGATGTTTCCACCATCATACTTCACAGCTGGGACGGTGTTCTTGGGGTTGTACTCCTCGCTCTTCCTTCAAACACAATGAATGGAGTTGTCCTATTTTGGTTTCATCTAACCACATAACCTACTCCCATGTCTCCTCTGGATCATCCAGATGGCTATTGGTGAACATCAGACAGGCCTGGGCACGTGCTGGCGTGGGCAGGGGGACCTTGTGTACCCTGCAGGTTTTTAATCCATAATGGCGTAGTGTTTCACTATCAGTAATCTTAGAGACTGTATCCCCACTCTCTTCAGGTCTTTTACAAGGTCCTGCCATGTAGTTCTGGGTGTATATCTGACCTTTCTCAGAATCATCCTTGCCTCACGAGGCGAGATCTTGCATGGAAAACCAGAACAATTAAGATTGACTGTCATCTTGTGTTTCTTCCATTTTCTAATAATTGCACCAACAGTTGTTGCCTTCTCACCAAGCTGCTTGCCTATTAACCTATAGCGCATCCCAGCCTTGTGCAGGTCTATAATTTTGTCTCTGGTGTCCTTAGACAGTTCTTTGGTCTTGACCATGGTGGAGAGGTTGGAGTGTGATTGATTGCATGTGTGGACAGGTGTCTTATATACAGGTAACAAGTTCAAACAGATGCAATTAATACATTAATACTTCTTATAGGAAAAATAACAGGTCTGTGAGAGCAAGTTGCAAGTTTCCCCACCTACAAAGAATAGAGAGGTCTGTAATTTTTATCGTAGGTACCCTTCAACTGTGACAGACAGAAGAAAAAAAAATAATCCAGAAAATCACATTGTATGATTTATAAATAATTTGCATTTTATTGCATGAAATAAGTATTTTATCACCTACTAACCAGAATTCTTGCTGGTTTGCAGGTGATAAAATACCTATTTCATGCAATAAAATGCAAATTATTTATAAATCATACAATGTGATTTTTCGGATTATTTTTTTTATATTGTCTGTCACAGTTTAAGTGTACCTACGATACAAATTACAGACCTCTATTCTTTGTAGGTGGGGAAACTTGCAAAATCGGCAAAGGATCCAATACTTATTTTCCCCACTGTGTATAAAAATATTTAAAAAAAAAAGTTTAAGAATTTTTGGCTTATTTTTTAACCAATAAATTTGTTTATCTGTAAACAGCTGCCTCCCATTTATCTCATTTCAGGGGGAAGCAGATAAAAACACAAACCAATAGTCCCCAGATCAATTATACAGAAACTGATTAAATACAATTTTCGGGTGTTTGTGGTATCGGAGTCAATTTAACTTTTGCTATATCCGTTGAGTGCTGGAACATCAGGGCACAAAAAAAAAAGACACCTAAGTGGATATCAGGTCATATTTTAATCCTTTTATGAGCGATAACTTCCTGTAACAAGTTGTGAGTCATGATAACCTTTGCTACATCCCCACATGGATTTTTCTGAAAACATACCATTTAACCACATATCATAGCACACAATCTCCCTCCTTCTGCACAACCACAATCACCAACTCACCTGTGACGCTTCCATTAGTGACCGTAACAAAGTGTACAGAATATATATGAAGTTCAGATGTAGCTGAGATGAGTTTGACATATCGTGATAAAAGATTTACATGGGACTGCAGGGACACCAATTTAACCCCGTAACAGTCGAGTTAAGAACATATCAGGTGATCATTCTACCGGAATCTAGAGAATTACTCAGCTCTGCTACATCAGCATGCAACAAATGGGGGGGGGGGGAAATAAAAAATGTCTGTAATATATTTTAGACTATCCCAAATATAAACATGCAGCAATCCTAAGTGACAGTGAATGGATGACGCAGTGCGCCCTTTACCTTCGTGTTTATAGGTCAGCTCCTGGCATCCCGAAAAATACAGACAGACTAAAGCGCAGAGGCAGATGAAGAAGGAGAAGTACAAGATGAGCAGGAAATCTTCCATTGTGCGGGAGTGAAGAGCATCCACTTCAGGAACCCTTCCCTCTGCCGCACCGGACCTCACAGCCTCATTTACATGGTGCGGGGGGAGCGGGGCATATATTAGAGGCTGCGTATATCGGAAAGCTGCTCCTCCTCAGGTGCGGGTAACCTGCCACGAGTCCCCTGACTATTCCATGTGAGCTCTCAATAGCTAGCAACAGTAACCTGGAGCCGGAATAAACCAACAGAAAAACTAAATATACACTAAAAAACTCAATAACCTTCAGTGCGCAGTAATGGATGATTTAAAGGGTCTGAACATTCAGCGGCGCTCTATATCAGGTAACGTGCGGTCAGGGCTGTTCTGTCAGGAAATTAAGTCCATTTTCTAAAATCCTAGCAACAGGTGGGAGAGGAGGAAGATCGATGGCAAAGCAGCCTCCGTCTTCACGGATTAGTGCTACATAAAAATTGTATTGACGTATTTAAATGTCTGTTCATGAACCCGGGTCACATTGCGTTCTTAAAGATTGTTCTTTAGACTCCATGTCCAGACAGTCACATGTCTTATACATCTCAGTTTAAAGATTCCGGTCCATGCCGATATCGTCATGCGGTGTTCAGCGCTGCACTCCCTGGGTGTCATGGCAGTGTCTGACTCTGTTCACACTACTAAGGTATGCCTTAGTGGCTCAGCCTGTCTTGGGCATCAGCCGGGTCTGGCTTTACTGCTCTCCAGTAGAGCAGGAGTTAATTCCTGCTGGCTTGTGATCATCTGCTGGGAGCTCAGGCTGCTGATCACCGTCTTCACCCTTTATAAGGTTCTGGTTTCTGGGGCTGAGTGCCGGATATAGCTTCTGCTTCCTCGGTTCCTGTGGTTTTCCTGTTCTATGGTGATCTACAAGTTGCGGTTCTGCGTGTTGGGAGTTCTCCAGTTGTGCATTTATTTCCTACCCTTTTTGCGTTACTCCCCAGTTCACATACTGTCTCTCCTTTGTGTTTGAGTGCAGTGTGCACGAATTTTCGTTTACCCTTGTCTATGCCTATTTGTGGGGATTTGGTTCCTGGGTTTCCAGCCCACTCACAGGGTGGGGGGCTGGGTCATAGCATCAGGGCTCGGACAGGAGACAGGGCCTCACTGGGGGCTCGAACCTGGCTACCATTGAGCCTACCTTAGAGATAAGGAAAAGCACAGGGTCCCACTCTTAGGGTCAGCCTAGGAGCCCCTGTTCCATCTGTACATACCCCCTGACAGATATATAAAAGATGAAGATGGCACACCAAAATAGATGCAAGAAAAAGATTAAACAGGCAGTCCAGAAAAATGATAACGTTTTGACCCCTATATATGGGTCTTCATAAGAAAAAAATAGATTATTATATAGAGTATGCCTTTAAAGATGGAAATACTGTCAAAAGACACCGTGTGCAGATATATAGGCACGAACCACTGGATGTGAACACATAAGGACAACTTCTGTTTTTGTGCTGTGCTATGGACAATTTTCAATTGGGGAAGGGAAATACCAAAGCCAAGTGGTTATGGTGGTTTCCTAAAAAGAGCCACTCCTTGGCTAGGTCCTTCCCGGAGGGATATCTGGCTAGTTTCTGTGTTGAGACTCCTAACAGAGGCTCCACGGACGTTTTTGATTTGCATATTTCCCAGGGGGCAATGCACCTAGGATTTCACTGTATTGAGCGCCCTCGTTGGCTGCCGGCAGTGTTTTCTCTGGCTGGTCTCCCCGAGATCAGTGATTGTTTTGTCTTTTAAGACTAGGTTGCAAGCAGGTGGCTTGTACTCCTCTGTGGTATAATTATTGAAACTCTACTGAACTTTTACCTGAGTCATCTAATGATAAGTAGTTCATGCTTTTCCTCCTTGTGTCTTCTTTAGTGTTTACTGGGGTTGACAAAGCTCATCCCATCCGTTCCCTATTTAGGGCACAGCACTAGGCATACTTAGGGTCAGGTATCCGGCTCAGTGCATAGGTGCAGAACCTAAGGTGGTGAGGGACCCCAGGGGCCAGTGAAAGGTTTGGTCAGGGGTCACCATCTTCCCTTTCCCTAGATACAGGGTTTCCCTTCTCTTCCCTTTGGCGCTTGGTACTTCCCCACAACTACCGTGACATAGGCTCAAGTTTGCTGCGCTTTATGGTCGTAAACAAGCACATAAGAACATAAAAGACAGATATAAGAGTTACAGACACCCATCCGAAGACAGGATGAATCCAATAATCGTGCATCACTTTGGTTATAGACTATGCAAAATCCTGAATAAATCCAATAGCAAAAAACGGATTTTTGTGTACTCACCGTAAAATCGTTTTCTCTTAGCAATCATCGGGGGACACAGGACCATGGGTGTTATGCTGCCTATCCATAGGAGGACACTAAGTAGATGCAAAAGTATAGCTCCTCCTCTGCAGTATACACCCCCTGGCCGGGCCAGGCAACCTCAGTTTTAGTACACAAGCAGTAGGAGAAAAAAAAAAAAACAGTAAAAACTGCTCAACAGAGGAACATGAGAAAAGAAGAGTCATAACCAAATAAGGTACTGAGAGAACCAAGGCCCAACAGGGCAACAGGGTGGGTGCTGTGTCCCCCAATGATGGCTAAGAGAAAACGATTTTACGGTAAGTACACAAAAATCCATTTTTCTCTGACGCCTCATTGGGGGACACAGGACCATGGGACGTCCTAAAGCAGTCCATGGGTGGGAAACATAAAAGAAGACAACACAACCCAAGGACTAGGAACCAGTCCCAGACAGCCTGGAGCGCCTACTGAGAGAGGTGCTCTACTGCCGTTTGCAGAATTTTCCTACCCAGATTTGCCTCAGTTGAAACCTGGGTATGGACTCTGTAATGCTTTGAAAACGTATGTAGGCTAGACCAGGTCGCAGCCTTACACACCTGTTCCACTGAAGCCTGATGCCGAATGGCCCACGAAGCACCAACTGCTCGCGTGGAATGAGCCCGCAGCCCACTAGGAATGGGCTTGAGTTGCAAGCGGTAGACTTCCTGGATCGCAGAGCGAATCCAGCGAGCCAGAGTCGCCTTTGAAGCTGCCTGTCCCTTCTTAGGCCCCTCAGGAATGACGAACAAAGAGTCCGTTTTCCTAAAGGGGGCTGTCCTGGATATGTAATATCTGAGAGCTCTGACGAGGGCTAACGAATGTAGAGACCTTTCCACCCTATGAACCGGGTGTGGACAAAAGGAAGGCAGAACAATGTCCTCGTTCAAATGAAACGGGGTAAGAACCTTTGGAAGGAAATCCGGAAGGGGGCGCAGAACCACCTTCTCCTGGTGAAAGATCAGAAAAGGCTCGAGGCAAGAGAGTGCTGCTAGCTCCGAAACCCGTCTGATGGACGTAATTGCCACCAGGAATGTTACCTTCCAGGACAGAAGAGCAAGGGAGGATTCCTTGAGGGGTTCAAAGGGAGACCATCCAGAACGAGGTTGAGGTCCCATGGTTCCAGCGGCCGTTTGTACGGGGGAACTAGATGGGAAACGCCCTGGAGGAAGGTCTTGACTTGCGGTTTTTGAGCCAGGCGGCATTGGTAGAAGATGGAGAGCGCTGAGACCTAACCTTTAAAGGGAACTGAGAGCCAACCCCGCTTGCAAGCCAGACTGTAGAAAGTCGAGAATTCTGGGGATGGCCAGAGGCATAGGCTGGACGTTAGTTTCCCTGCACCATGAAAGAAAGATTTTCCACGTACGGTGGTAGATGCGGGATGAAGCAAGCTTTCGGGCGCTGATCATGGTGGAAATAACCGCGGGGGAGAATCCCGCTCTTGTTAATACCCAGGTCTCAATGGCCATGCCGCCAGCTTCAGGGCTCTGGAGTTCTGATGGGATATGGGCCCTTGGGTCAGCAAGTCTGGGATGTCTGGAAGGCGCCACGGTGCGTCTGTGAGCATTTGTACTAATTCGGCGTACCAGGCGCGCCTGGGCCAGTCCGGTTCCATCAGTATCACCGGGACTCCCTCTGCCTTGATCTTCCTGATTACCCGCAGCAGCAGGGGTAGAGGTGGAAATATGTAAGGCAGGCGGAAGTGGTGCCAGGAGCAGACTAGAGCATCCGCGCCGATGGACCGCGGGTCGCGTGACCTGGCTATGAGCGCGGGTACCTTTGCATTCAACCTTGAGGCCATTAGGTCCACGTCTGGTGTGCCCCAGCGAGTGCAGATGTGAAGAAACACATCTGGGTGGAGAGACCATTCTCCGGCGGCCAGGCCTTGGCGACTTAGAAAGTCTGCTGCCCAGTTCTCTACCCCCGGTATGTGTACCGCTGATATCACTGATCCCGTCGATTTGGCCCAGCTGAGGATCTTGTGGTCCTCGAGATAAGCCGCTTTGCTGCGGGTGCCCCCCTGCCGATTGATATAGGCTACAGCTGTCGCATTGTTCGATTGGACTCGAATCTGACGACCCGCTAGCAGAGGGCAGAACGCTCTGAGCGCGAGGAAGATCGCGCGGAGTTCCAGGATGTTTATGGGTAGGAAAGACCCCTGGGGCGTCCAACGTCCTTGAGCAGTGTGGTGCCGGTACACTGCTCCCCAGCCTAGGAGGCTTGTGTCCGTGGTCAGGACCAGCCAGTTCACTGGGAGAAAAGATCTCCCCTTCGATAGGGATGAGGACCGAAGTCACCAGCGGAGTGCGTACCTGACTGAAGGCGTCAGGTGAAGATGTCTGTCCAGGGAGAAGGGGCTCTTGTCCATGGCCGCTAGAAGGGCTAGCTGCAGTGGGCGGAGGTGCAGTTGAGCAAAGGGTACTGCTTCCATAGCCGCCACCATCCTGCCGAGCACTTTCATGCTGAATCGACTGGAGTGAGACGGAGGACGTAGAAGGCAGCGTACCGCTCGTTGAAGAGCGATCACCTTGTCCTGAGGGAGAAGGATCAAGCCCCGACGGGTGTCCAGGGATATGCCCAGGAAGGTGATGGATCGTGATGGGATCGGGGATGATTTGTCCAGATTTACTAGCCACCCTAAGCGGGATAGGGTGTCCACAGTGATCTGTACGCTGGTTGAGCAGTCGTTTTAGGAGGGGGCCTTGATGAGGTCGTCCAAGTAAGGGAGAACGACTACTCCCCTGGCGTGAAGGACGATCATGGCGGCCGCCATGACTTTGGTGAAGACCCTTGGTGCGGTGGCAAGGCCGAAGGGTAGAGCTACGAATTGAAAGTGGGAGTCCTGAATTGCGAAGCGGAGGAACTTTTGGTGATCTGGGGCGATGGGTATGTATGGGTATACCATGTATGGGTATGGGTACGCGTCCTTGATGCCTATGGAGGCGAGGAATTCCCCTTCGACCATGGATGCAATAATGGACCTTAGGGGCTCCATTCTGAATCTCCGTACGTGCACATGTTTGTTTAGGTGTTTGAGGTCCAGGATGGGTCGAACTGACCCATCCTTTTTGGGGACCACAAAGCGGTTGGAATAAAAACCCCCGAACTTATCATCAGGGACAGGTATTATCACTCCTGCTGTTTGGAGCGAGTGGATTGCTGAGAAAAAAGCTTTGCGTCGTTTTCGAGTCTTTGGGGGGTTTAAGAGAAAAAAAAAACGACTCAGGGGTCGGGTCCGAAATTCTATGTGGTAACCGGAAGACACAAGGTCTCGCACCCATTTGTCGTCTGAGGCGGCAGCCCAGATGTGTTGAAAGAGCCGCAGTAGACCTCCTACAATGAGTGTGTCTTCCGGGGCGCCGAAGGAGTCATGAGGGGGGAAAACGTAGTGGCCGAGTCTCCCTAGTCCTGGACTGTTTCAGCCTAGGCTGCCATGACGAAGTGTGTTTCGGGGAGAGCTGAGAAGGTCGGTCCCTGCGTAGTCCGCGGCTGGTGGCGGGGACAGAACGGGATGTCGACCAACCAAATGAGTTCCGAAAGGAGCAGAACGAGGACTGTGGACGTCTGGTGAAGGACGTCCTGGACTTCAGCCTGGGGGAGGGAGGTACTCTTTCCTCCCGTGGCGTCAGAAATGAGCTTGTCCAGACGTTCGCCAAAAAGTCGGTCTGGGAAAAAAAAAGAAAAAAAGGAAGGCCCGTGAGAGACTTCTTGGAGGCAGAGTCCGCTCGCCATTGTCTGAGCCAGAGAGCTCTACGGATGGCTATGGTACTTGAGGCGGCAAACGCTGCGCAGGTAGCAGCGTCCATGGAGGCCTGCATGAGGTATTCCGCCACAGCGGCAATTTGAGCTGTTACCTCTGTGAAGGTATGAGTGAACTGGGATTCCTCAAGCGAAGTGTTAAGGGATTCTGCCCAGACCGAGATCGCCTTTGCGACCCACACAGAGGCAAAGGAGGGCGAGAGGGAGGAACCCGCAGCCTCAAAAGCAGAGCGGGCGAGGTGCTCCACCTGTCTGTCTGTCGGCTCCTTGATGGAGAAACCATCGGGTAAAAACAGGAGCGTCTTTGTGGTAAGGCGGGAGACCGGGGGGTCGACCGAGGGCGGATCGACCCAGCCCTAGGGGCAGGAGAGGCAAAAGGGTACCGGGACTCCATGAGTTTTCGGTTACCGAAGCGCCTGTCAGGCTACTCCCTTTGCTTTGTGAGGATATCCTGAAAACTCTGGGTGATCAGTGAAAACCTTTTGGGGTTTCCTTGCCCTCTTAAAGAAGACCGCATGGTCAGTGGTAGTGGATGGGGGATCCTCCACATGCAGAGTTTGGTTGAAGGAATCCTCTTGGTATAAACAGGATTCTCCCTCCTCCAGCTCTTCAGAAGCCATGGAGTGTGTGGGAGAGCCTGCCCTGTGTGCTCCCGAGGGAGCACACACGGGAGAGCCCGCTGGAGACACCCGGCCGTGTGCTCTTTTCCTGATCCCTGCAACCGGTGAAGCATGTGCCCGGATTACCTCAGAAGGATCCTCTATAGAGGTATCCTCAGGCTGCGTTCCGTCCAGGGACCCAGAAGGGTGTGGAGGACGACATTGCATAGCCAGCACCAGGTTCTGTGACAGTTTTTCCATGGATTGGGACAGAAACTGTGCCCATTCCGGTGGGCTGGGAGCCCTAGGCTCTGGGCTGACTGTTGCGGCGGTGGTTGCAGGGGGTCTTGGGGGGCCTATAGGGGCACAGGACTCACAGAGAGAAGAGGTGTGTTTACGTGGTAGCTCAGCGTGGCAGGCAGTGCAGGCTGCATAATAGACTATGTGGGCCTTAGCACTCTTAGTGCCCTTAGAACTCTGCATGTTCCTAATAGGAGTATGCCAGGAGGGGGAACAATGGTCAGCAGAGCTACAAGTGAAGCAAGCACCTCACCAGAATCAGCCGATGGCCCTGTCCTCACGAAGGAGTAAGCTCTATGGAGATCTTCGCACGCTTTCCTGGGGGGGTTGGCTTATTGCGGCCATGGGGGGCGGGGCCTAGCGCTAAAAGAGCGCTAAGAAGAAGTCAGTGTGCCCCCCCCCCCTGCTGTGGGTAGTAAAAAAAAACAGCGGGAAGGGAGCTTCTGATAGTTTTCCTCCCTCTCCCTCCAGTCAGCCCACAGCTTGTCACTGGTGGTTATTAGCCGGCTTTTCTGCTAGAGCAAATAAAACAGAGCAAATGTGAGTTCCTGAGCTCTGGGACCTCCCCCTGCCACCGGGAAATTATCTGTGCAGTACTTTCTGCAAACAGGACAGGAGTGACTTCCCCCCTCCTCCAGCCAGCAAGCTAGAGTAAAGTTAACACTGCGTTCAGGATCCTTGGGGCTCTCCTCCTTGCACTCAGCAAGGAACTTTCTCATAATAAATACTGTAAATGTCCTGGGAGCCTTCCCTGCACCGTCTTTTCTCCCTTTGTCTAGGAAACCAGTCAGGGAGGATCTCACCTTAAACACTGCTTCATTCCAGGCAGTGAAAATAGCAGAGTCAGCTTGCTGTGTCCGGTCACACCGGTGCCATATTCAACTCAGAGCCTGCAAAGAGGGGCTGAGGAATTGGGCTATAGGGGCACAGGCCTCTACCCTGGGCTTTGGAAAATCGGTGTCTGTGGAACCAGTCGTCCAGCCCAGGATCCAGCGTCGCAGGAGGGGGTACATGGAGGCGACACTCCACGTTCCCGCCCGTTGATGGTAGTGGGAGATCGGTCCCAAAAGGAAACCGTTGCCCTCAAAAAATAAACCTTGAAAGGAAGTGCCTCTTACAGACACTAAGCTAAAACTGAGGTTGCCTGGCCCGGCCAGGGGGTGTATACTGCAGAGGAGGAGCTATGCTTTTGCATCTACTTAGTGTCCTCCTATGGATAGGCAGCATAACACCCATGGTCCGGTGTCCCCCAATGAGGCGTCAGAGAAAATACATATTAGAATAAAATACATGCAATAAGCAAAACAATAGTTCCCAAAAAGGTGACCAAATATTTTACAGATTGCTTGGCTGACATAATCCTTTTTCATATACCCTATTAAGATATGTCCACACTTGAACAGAAAAGCTCAAAATCCTCCTCCAAATGACTAAAATCTTTAAAAGCTTTGTATCTCTTCCCAGTTTCTGTTCTGAAAACTCAGTAAAAAGACAGTGCACACAGCCTCAGGGATTCATGAGCTGATAGAATTGATGCCCATACTCCTTTCCTCCCTGCAAGAATCCTTATATTAAAAAAAAAAAAAAAAAAACTGCAGAGGCTGGAAAAATCATTTCTTGCATTGCAGAACCCAACATCTTAATCCTTTCCATGGAAAACCCATTGATTTCACTTCCGTAAAGGTGCAATACTTCATTTCTCCTGTAGTGGTGCTGCAGGAAAAAAAGAACACAGGCTGTGTGTGCACGCGGAGTATTTGGTTGCAGAAATTTCTGCTCCAAATCTGCATCTACTGGCAGAAAAAGAAAAAAAAAAGGGGTGTTTTTATCATGTTTTTGGTGAGTTTTTTTTCTATGCATTCGGGGTGCAGATTTTCTGCACTAGTGATGGGCAGTCCGGCTCTTTTTCGTGATCCGGTTCCCATGGCTACGCTCACCAAAAAGAGCCGGATCTTTCAGATCGTTCTCGGCTCCTTATTAAATATGTTTTCACCCCAGGTGAACACATATTTAAGATTATAGTATCGCCACCAAAACCCCGCCCACCCGAGGCTAAACCCCGCCCACTTACAAAGGACCAATTAGATTGCAGAGTGGGCGGGGTTTAGACATTGGTGGGCGGGGTTTCAGTGGTGAAAAGTGCAGTTTAGAGATTTTAGTGGCTCACTTTGGTGATCCGGCTTTCAAGTCACAGCAGGTAGCCGGATCTTTGTGTCAGATCGTTCGCGACCAACACGTCACTATTCTGCACTAAATCTGCAAGGGAAAAATAAGCAACATGTGCTCAGCACTTCAGGATTCTCATTGACTTTACTGGCTTAAGGATAGGCATGCAATTGTGTGACAAAACTGTATCCAAAACCACATCAAAAACGCACTGTGTGCACATAGCCTAACTACTATTTTCTCCTACAGACTAATCCAGATTGCCAAGGATCCTAGTATCATGTCTCCTTGTGATCTATCATCAGATTTCCCCAGGGGCGGACATATCATTGGTGCAGCTGCACAGGGGCCCCATGAGGCCAGGGTGACCATTTCCACCTTCAAAACAGGTGCAATTGTGCATTTTCATGAGCTACTTGACTACAAAGAGCCCATATGTTGT
This sequence comes from Anomaloglossus baeobatrachus, assembly GCF_048569485.1. Lineage (NCBI taxonomy): Eukaryota > Metazoa > Chordata > Amphibia > Anura > Aromobatidae > Anomaloglossus > Anomaloglossus baeobatrachus. The sequence goes on along the minus strand of NC_134353.1, from coordinate 77,307,371 downwards.
TCTTGCACACGGGCCCTTTTCGGTCTGTGTCCGCCTCTGAGATACAGCAGCACTGTCTTGAGGTTTACAGACTGCAGCTTTGTGGTTGAATGTAGATTTAGGCTCTGTGCGCACTGGGAAATGAAATTTCCTTGAGAGAATTCCGCATGCTCTCAAAGATTACCGCACCCGCGGTAAAAAACCGCGGGAAACCGCACCCAAAAACCGCATGCGGTTTGCCGCGGTTTTACCGCGGTATTATTCGCGGTATTGCCGCGGTTTTGCCGCGTGCGGGTTGGGATGTGCTTTATTGCATTCAATGCAATAAAGCACATTGAAGAAAAAAAAAAAAAAAAAAAAAAAATACATTTAATTCTGATAGTAGATAGACAGAAGAATAGATAGAGGGATAGATAGATAGACAGACAGATAGATAGAGGGATAGATAGAGGACAGATCGCTGCATTTCCCACGGTCGGCAGTGAGTTCACATTACCGGCCGTGGGAAATGACCGGTAATTACCTCTGCTGTCTGCTGCATTCAGCCTGTCTGTGACAGTCGCGGCTGGATGTCAGCAGTGCAGGACGCAGGAGCCGGAGCTGTGGATGTCGGAGCGATGGATTACGCCGGAGCTTTGTTTGGGGGGGGGGGTTAATAAAATGGTGAACGAGGCTTGTTGGTTTTATTTAAAATAAAGGATTTTTGGTGTCTGTGTTTTTTCACTTTACTTACGGGTTGATCATGTCAGCTGTCACATAGACGCTGCCATGATCAAGCCTGGGGTTAATGGCGGTGGTCCCCCACCAACATTAACCCCTTGTATTGCCTTGCCACCACTGCTACACGGTGGCAAGAAGAGCCGAGGACACTCCGGTAGTGCCGCATATATGTATGCGACAGTGCCGGGGCAGCTGCGGCTGATATTCTCGGCTGCGGGAGGGGGAGTGAGGCGGGGGACATTACCCCTGCCCCTCTCCCTCCCCAGCCTGAGAATACCGGGCCGCCGCTGTGTGCTTACCTCGGCTGGAAGGTAAAAATACAGCGGAGCCCACGTTCTTTTTTTTCTATATTTCCGTTTTCTTTCTATGTGTGTTCTATGTGTCTGTGTCTATGTGTTCTATGTGTCTGTGATGTCTGTGTGTGTCTGTGATGTGTGTGTGTTTACTCTGCACGGCTTCCTCTTCCTGTAATGACATCACTTCCCTGCAAAACCGCAGACAGGCGATGCACATTACCGGAGGTAAACCGCGAAATACCGCAGGGAATAACGCAGGAAAACGCAGTGAACCGCACAGAATTTGCTGCCTGCGTTATTCCCTGCGGGATTTCATGATTAACATTGAGTCAATGGAGTGAAATCCCGCAGCGATGTGCGGAAAAGAAGTGTCATGCACTTGTTTTTGCTGCGGGATTTCCGCAGCAAAACATGCAGCTGTCAAATTCCGCCCAGTGCGCACAGGATTTTTTTTCTCCATAGGATTTGCTGGTGATTCACTGCAGAGATGTTATGAACATTTTCTGCAGCGAAACATGCAGCAAATCCGCGAAAAATCCGCGGCAAAATCCGGTAAGTGCGCACATAGCCTTAGTAGTTCGAACCATTCACATGTGACGCCCCTGCGGTAACCAGGTGTCACGAAATAAGGTAACAGCAAGGTAACCGCTCAGGTCCAACATGACAGTGCCAGGCAGTATACACACTAACACACCAGGACATTTACACTCGCTGTACCCGGCTGGGAGCCTCACCTAGCCAGATGACAGGGCTGGGCACTGTAGATAACAGGCAGCCAACTGGGAGGAACAGATCAGACCTGGGGAGCAGAGAATGACCTGGGGAGTGTGGGTAGTGGGCAGTCGGAGAAAGGAAGTGAAGGAGGAAGGAGTTGTGAGTTGAGGAGAGGAGTAAGAGGAAACGTATCAAGACAGACCATAGACTCTTGAGACACATTGAAAGTAGCAAATAATCCGCAAAGACCTGAGTAGAAAGATCAGCCACTCAGAGGAGAAAAGTAGCTGCAGAGTGAGAGCAAGATCAAAGGACAGAGGGATCTAGTGGGGTGGACATCCAGGGCTCAAAGTACTTTGCACGCACGGGGTGCAGATCCCAGAACAGACCAGGACTTCAAGCCATCTGTTAACTCTGCCAGACGGGTGGGTTTCCAGGACTCATCTGCCACCACTAATGTCCGAGGCAACAGCAGCAAAGAGAGGACCATGAATAATTCCCTTAAACAGTTCAGGCTGCCTGTGGCAGGACCCAGACACCAGAAAGACCTCCAAGTGCTCCATGCCAGGGAGGACCCACATACACCAGAGTGCAAAGGTGGAGAGTGGCACCAGGTCGGCAGGCACAGCCATCAGGGACACGGGTGCACCGGGGATCCAGTACGTCTCAGGGTGTGAAGCCAGTGAGTAAAAACCATCGAACTGCCCTCCGTCTGGACTGTTTCATTGCGCTGCGCCTCCACGTTAACCCTTCACCAACCCCTGGGAAGAGCCCTGCTCGCGGAGGGCTCCACCATCCACACTGCCCCCATCTATCATTCCCAGTGGGAACCCACAGCGGCGGCCCTACCATCCCTGGCCGCAAACCGCGAGTGGTGTAGTCGGAATTTATTTTTCTTTTTCATTTAAAACTGTTCGACGTTGCCCCCGGGTCTGGGACCCCTCGAGCCACAGACCGCCCGGATCCGAACAGCTTGGCTGCCCCGGGGCGCAACACATATTTGGAGATGCAGCTTTTTGGTTTTATCAGATTCCACAATACAAATGCATACATTATTAAAAGATATTTTAGACCTGATTGTGCAGGTGTACTTACTTTGAAGATCCAAGTCACAATGGTTTAAAATAAAGCTTTTGAACGTGCTGGAATTTACAATAAGCTCTACCTGAATTTATAAAATAATCATCCTAATATATTCGAATCCAGATTTCTAAAATAATAGCACCAGCTTCATCAGGTAGAAGATCTAAATATTTAAGGTATGCAGTTTGTATGGTGATATCTGATGCTAGGTTCCCTGTGATCACCAGCTGAGATCTCCTTAATTACACATCTTCACACGCCTTGGGGGACACCCTAGCAGTTTGCTGCGTCTTAATCTCCTAATCTGAGCTGTGTAACATGCCGTTCCTCACGCTGTTCAGCCGTAAATCTCTAGAGGAACAGAGACAGGTGAAACCCTTCCAGCTAACGTGATGCAGACAAGCAGAATGCCGCTGATGAGAATATTACACCATGTATCGAGACGTCATTTCTTGTAACAGATAGGGACACTAGATGGGGATGCAATTGTGAAATCAGCCGAAATCCACTCATATTACCCACAATTACATCTGTGATTGCGGTCATCAAATAGATCATTTGCTGAATTAGAAATAAAAAAAACTTAATTATTAGAAAAATCATGTTATATGAACCAATCTCGGGGGGAAAAAAGTGACCCCAAACTTGTAGGAAGAAACTCATCAATAGCTCATTGATGTAAACTGCTCCTGGTACACAACTGAAAAGGACATCTGGGTGTTATCTTAAAAAGCTCCGCCCAATGTGCTTTTCAGCTGGATGACAGCCACAATTTTTCAGAATCTCATCTACTGGTTGCTCAGAGACAATTGTGGCCATGTCATTACGTGTTGAGATCCACACTCGAGGGGTGCTGCCGTGGCGAACTCTGTTCACATTGCAGAGTCCGATAGGCAACCTAGATGCTCAGCCTCAATCTTTTCCACTGCTTTCCAGTCCTGTAGGTGTTAATTCCTGTGGAATGGTGCGCAGCTCCTTAAGACTCAGGTTAATTCCTATTCGGCTGTTTTCCTCCTTATTTAAAGATTTGGGAGTCTGTTGCTGCCGATTATAGCTTCAGCTTAGGCTCCTGCGATTCCGGTCTTTGTGGCGAACCTATTCTTGGTGACCAGTAGCTGTTTGAGTGGTGTGGAAAGTTCCCTGTTGGGAGTTTACTTCCTTCCTTTTCTTTACTCCCTTGTACATGTATAGTCTCTCCTTTGTGTGCAGTGTGTACGAGTTGTGTTTTTTTTCCCCGTCCATGTAATGTTGTGGTGTTTGTTACGGTGTGTCCAGCCGAAACACTGTAACAAAACCCACCATAAGAACAAGGCTTGGACAGGACTCAGGATCACGTTGGTGGCTCAGACCTCGCTCGCTACCTTCAAGAGTTCCTCTGAGATAAGTAACAGCATGGGGACAAGGGTCACGTTGGCGGCTCAGACCTTGCTACCTTCAAGCATACGTCTGAGATAAGTGAACCCAGTCTGAGGGCCAGTATAGGAGTTTAGGTGTCTCTACTTAGCCTGTTCATACCCTGTGATAGGTCATAGAAGAGAAACCTTACAGTAAATATTAAAAATAGGCCTAATTTTATGCTTTTGATTTTCGCACCCAGAACAGAAGGGCTTCAGGTTTGTTCCCCCACCCCTCACATGCTTTTTAATGACCCCTGGGCCTTTTGCCCATCCCCATATTGGAATTTTGCTAATGAGATAAATCCTATGCAGGTTTTAGCCATGCGATAACAAAAGGAGATGACCCCCAACCATGGGCGCTTTACAATCTGTATGCACTAGCAAGTTTAACCCTTCATGAGCTTCTCACGCATAACAGATAATACACGGTGGTGTTAACTCCTCCCGAACAAGATCGTCCCCATCTACCAGTTCTCTGCTGCGGTTGCATGGAGCATGTGCTAATAAGTTAATTTTAATTACAGTCAGGGCCAGAAATATTTGGACAGTGACACAAGTTTTGTTATTTTAGCGGTTTACAAAAACATGTTCAGAAATACAATTATATATATAATATGGGCTGAAAGTGCACACTCCCAGCTGCAATATGAGAGTTTTCACATCCAAATCGGAGAAAGGGTTTAGGAATCATAGCTCTGTAATGCATAGCCTCCTCTTTTTCAAGGGACCAAAAGTAATTGGACAAGGGACTCTAAGGGCTGCAATTAACTCTGAAGGCGTCTCCCTCATTAACCTGTAGTCAATGAAGTAGTTAAAAGGTCTGGGGTTGATTACAGGTGTGTGGTTTTGCATTTGGAAGCTGTTGCTGTGACCAGACAACATGCGGTCTAAGGAACTCTCAATTGAGGTGAAGCAGAACATCCTGAGGCTGAAAAAAAGAAAAAAATCCATCAGAGAGATAGCAGACATGCTTGGAGTAGCAAAATCAACAGTCGGGTACATTCTGAGAAAAAAGGAATTGACTGGTGAGCTTGGGAACTCAAAAAGGCCTGGGCGTCCACGGATGACAACAGTGGTGGATGATCGCCGCATACTTTCTTTGGAGAAGAAGAACCCGTTCACAACATCAACTGAAGTCCAGAACACTCTCAGTGAAGTAGGTGTATCTGTCTCTAAGTCAACAGTAAAGAGAAGACTCCATGAAAGTAAATACAAAGGGTTCACACCTAGATACAAACCATTCATCAATTCCAAAAATAGACAGGCCAGAGTTAAATTTGCTGAAAAACACCTCATGAAGCCAGCTCAGTTCTGGAAAAGTATTCTATGGACAGATGAGACAAAGATCAACCTGTACCAGAATGATGGGAAGAAAACAGTTTGGAGAAGAAAGGGAACGGCACATGATCCAAGGCACACCACATCCTCTGTAAAACATGGTGGAGGCAACGTGATGGCATGGGCATGCATGGCTTTCAATGGCACTGGGTCACTTGTGTTTATTGATGACATAACAGCAGACAAGAGTAGCCGGATGAATTCTGAAGTGTACCGGGATATACTTTCAGCCCAGATTCAGCCAAATGCCGCAAAGTTGATCAGACAGCGCTTCATAGTACAGATGGACAATGACCCCAAGCTTACAGCCAAAGCTACCCAGGAGTTCATGAGTGCAAAAAAGTGGAACATTCTGCAATGGCCAAGTCAATCACCAGATCTTAACCCAATTGAGCATGCATTTCACTTGCTCAAATCCAGACTTAAGACGGAAAGACCCACAAACAAGCAAGACCTGAAGGCTGCGGCTGTAAAGGCCTGGCAAAGCATTAAGAAGGAGGAAACCCAGCGTTTGGTGATGTCCATGGGTTCCAGACTTAAGGCAGTGATTGCCTCCAAAGGATTCGCAACAAAATATTGAAAATAAAAATATTTTGTTTGGGTTTGGTTTATGTGTCCATTTACTTTTGACCTCCTAAAATGTGGAGTGTTTGTAAAGAAATGTGTACAATTCCTACAATTTCTATCAGATATTTTTGTTCAAACCTTCAAATTAAACGTTACAATCTGCACTTGAATTCTGTTGTAGAGGTTTCATTTCAAATCCAATGTGGTGGCATGCAGAGCCCAACTCGCGAAAATTGTGTCACTGTCCAAATATTTCTGGACCTAACTGTAGATAATCCTTTTAAATTGAGGTTAATCTCATTCCGCTTCAGTCACTGGGAAATCTAAAGGTCCAGTCACACTAAGCAACTTACCAGCGATCCCAACAACGATAGGGATCGCTGGTAAGTTGCTAGGAGGTTGCTGGTGAGATGTCACACTGCGACGCTCCAGCGATCCCACCAGCAACCTGACCTGGCAGGGATCGCTGGAGCGTCGCTACACGAGTTGCTGGTGAGCTCACCAGCAACCAGTGACAAGCCCCCAGCACCGCGTGGAAGATGCTGCGCTTGGTAACTAAGGTAAATATCGGGTAACCAACCCGATATTTACCTTGGTTACCACCGCACGCAGCTACACGTGCAGAGAGCAGGGAGCAGCGCACACTGAGCGCTGGCTCCCTGCTCTCCTAGTTACAGCACACATCGGGTTAATTAACCCGATGTGTGCTGCAGCTAAATGTGCACAGAGCAGGGAGCAGCGCACAATGCTTAGCGCTGGCTCCTTGCTCTCCTAGTTACAGCACACATCGGGTTAATTAACCCGATGTGTGCTGCAGCTAAATGTGCACAGAGCAGGGAGCAGCGCACAATGCTTAGCGCTGGCTCCTTGCTCTCCTAGTTACAGCACACATCGGGTTAATTAACCCGATGTGTGCTGCAGCTAAATGCGCACAGAGCAGGGAGCAGCGCACAATGCTTAGCGCTGGCTCCTTGCTCTCCTAGTTACAGCACACATCGGGTTAATTAACCCGATGTGTGCTGCAGCTACATGTGCACAGAGCAGGAGCCGGCACTGACAGTGAGAGCGGCGGAGGCTGGTAACAAAGGTAAATATCGGGTAACCAAGGACAGGGCTTCTTGGTTACCCGATGTTTACATTGGTTACCAGCCTCCGCAGAAGCCGGCTCCTGCTGTCTGCACATTTAGTTGTTGCTCTCTCGCTGTCACACACAGCGATCTGTGCTTCACAGCGGGACAGCAACAACTAAAAAATGGCCCAGGACATTCAGCAACAACCAACGACCTCACAGCAGGGGCCAGGTTGTTGCTGGATGTCACACACAGCAACATCGCTAGCAACGTCACAAAAGTTGTTCGTTAGCAGCGATGTTGCTAGTGATGTTGCTTAGTGTGACGGGGGCTTAACATTTGTGCCAAGGATCCGTGTGTCTGTTTTTTTACCATCGATGTTGCGCATCTGTTTTTGTTGTCTGGAAAAAAAATTGCATACTTATACTGTCCATTAAAGGGAATCTGTCACTGATTTTGCTCCCCCATCTGAGAGGAGCATCATGTAGAAACAGTGATCCTGATTCCAGCGATGTGTCATTTACTGAGCTGTTTGCTGTCATTTTGATAAGATAACAGTTTTATCTACTGCAGATTCATCAGTTCTCTGAATGCTGAGCTGTGTCTAACTTCACCCACACCACTGATTGTCTGCTTTGTGTACACTCTACATGAACAGAAAGCTGCCAATATAATACAGTAAGCTATATAGGGCTCATGAATATGGTGGAATACACAACAGCAGGTTTACTAGTCCTCCAATGATAAAATCAATGTTTTATCAGATGGAGGTTATCAAAACTGAACTAAGCAGCCCAGTAAGTAACATCAATGGAATCAGGGTCTGTGTCTCTACATTATGCTGCTCTCAGATTGACATATTCCTTGCAAAGCAGCAATCCCATCAAAATGTTATAATAATTATATATATTTTTATATATATATATATATATATATATATATATATATATATATATATATATATATATATATATATATATATATATATATATATATATATATATATATATATATATTCTCCTGTTAATATATTGCAGTCATTATATTATATAGCACTGTGTACTTACAATTGCTCATTTTGCCCTTTCACCCAATTAATTCTATATTCCTTTAGGTCTAGGACATCACATAATTAAAAACAGACAAGCTGAATCCTTCTAAGTTCTATGTAGAAAGTCTTTCTGTGCATGAATCATTAAACTACCAATCTACATCACTGAAAACACTTTGGGGCATGTGCCAATGATGAGTTTTACTTGCGTTTTTGATGCTGCGTCAAAAATGCACAGTGTTTTACAGTACAAGCAAAGTAGATGGCATTAATAGAAATCTCATGTCCACTCTGCTTGTTTTTACACTGCTTAAACTCACCTATAGTATGTTTTACCAGTCTGAAGTACTTTCATTTCTCTTGCAGGAACGCTGAGCTTTCTCGTACCCTGACAAAGGCTTTTCTTTCTTGAACTGAAACGCACGTTGGGTGCTACTGGACTGTGAAGATCCATCTTTACACGCCACCACACACTATAATCTTGTCCTATCACAGGTGACTATATATTACTCATTGTTGCCAATATATCATCGTTTTTTTTAAATACCAGTATGTGTGTATGGGCCATCTTTTACTCTATGGGTGTTAATGGTAAAACACCAGTGACCTCTAGTGGAGTGACCTGTGTAAGAGATGAGCATAAATGAATGCTATGTCAATGCTCACATAGATCCAATTCAAAGTCCAATGACCCTGTGATGTACATGTGTCCAACTTTTAGTGATATACATATGTTGTTAATTTTTGTATTTAATAAAATTTGATACACTTTTTGAGCATTATGTTCATTTGATCATTCCTTCTTTTTTCTTGACGCTGAGATTTCTGTGCGGAATTTCTCCATAGATTTGCATTACATGTGAAAATTTCGCAGATAAATAAAAACACACATGCGTTGTTTGGTGCGTTGGTGGAAACGCATCAAAATTGCATGTAATCCGCACCTAACAAGGTCAACACCATGAAGTTTCAAAAACAGCTTAAAATTTTACAAATGACGCACCGAAGACAAAAAACCCCCAAACAAAATGCACCTTCAAAACCGCACACAAACTTAATGAAAAAAAGAGAATTTTGTTTACTTACCGTAAATTCTTTTTCTTATAGTTCCGACATGGGAGACCCAGACCATGGGTGTATAGCTTCTGCCTCCGGAGGACACACAAAGTACTACACTAAAAAGTGTAGCTCCTCCCTCCTAAGCATATACACCCCTTGGATAACCAAATATAGCCAGTTTAGTGCAAAAGCTGAAGGAGGACATCCACCCACAAGTAGAGATAGAGCAAAACCCGGAACAACCGGAACCTCTGTCTACAACAACAGCCGGTGAAAAACACACGGAACAAGAAAACTGCCAACAGGCAACAGGGAGGGTGCTGGGTCTCCCATGTCGGAACTATAAGAAAAAGAATTTACGGTAAGTAAACAAAATTCTCTTTTTCTTCATCGTTCCTTATGGGAGACCCAGACCATGGGACGTCTCAAAGCAGTCCATGGGTGGGAATAAACAGAAAACTGAGAAGTAGGCGAAACCTAACTTCACAAATGGGCGACAGCCGCCTGAAGGATGCGTCTGCCCAAGCTCGCATCTGCCGAAGCATGAGCATGCACTTGGTAGTGCTTCGAAAAGGTATGCAGACTAGTCCAAGTGGCAGCCTGACAGACCTGCTGAGCCGTAGCCTGGTGCCTGAAAGCCCAAGAGGCACCGACAGCTCTGGTCGAGTGTGCCTTGATCCCCGGCGGGGGAGGCACTTGAGTACACTGGTAGGCATCGGAAATGGCCGACCTAATCCAACGAGCTAGGGTCGGCTTAGAAGCCGAGAGGCCCTTACGCCGACCAGTGGTCAGCACAAAAAGAGAGGTGCACCGCCTAAGAGCAGCGGTGCGAGACACATAGATCCGGAGCGCCTGCACCAGATCCAGAGTATGCAACGCTTTTTCAAAGCGATGAACAGGAGCCGGACAAAAGGAAGGCAGGGAAATATCCTGGTTAAGGTGGAAAGGAGATACCACCTTAGGAAGAAAGTCCGGAGTCGGACGGAGAACCACCCTGTCTTGATGAAAAACCAAAAAAGGTGACTCCGAAGAGAGCGCAGCCAAATCAGAGACTCTCCTGAGGGAAGTTATGGCCACTAGAAAGACCACTTTCTGTGAAAGACGAGACAAAGAAACCTCCCTAAGTGGCTCAAAAGGGGGTTTCTGCAAGGCCGTGAGGACCAGATTAAGGTCCCAGGGATCCAGAGGCCGCCGATAAGGCGGAATGATGTGAGATGCGCCCTACATGAAGGTGCGCACCTGAGCCAGTCGGGCGATACGCCGCTGGAACAACACTGACAGAGCCGAGACCTGTCCCTTGAGGGAATTGAGGGATAGTCCTAGCTGCAGACCAGACTGCAGGAAGGACAGAAGGGTCGGCAGGGAAAAAGGCCAAGGGGCAAGGCCGGAAGAACGACACCAGGACAGGAAAATTCTCCAAGTCCTGTGGTAAATTTTGGCCGAGGAAGACTTCCGAGCCTGAGTCATAGTGGAGATGACTTCTGGAGGAATGCCGGAAGCCGTCAGGATCCAGGACTCAAGAGCCACGCCGTCAATCTGAGAGCTGCAGAATTCTGGCGGAAAAACGGACCTTGTGAGAGAAGGTCTGGACGGTCCGGAAGAGGCCACGGCACCTCTACGGACAGACGGAGCAGGTCTGGGTACCAAGCTCGCCTGGGCCAGTCTGGAGCAATGAGTATGACTCGACGGCCCTCCATTCTGATCTTGCGCAGGACTCTCGGCAAGAGAGCTAGAGGGGGAAACACGTAAGACAGACGGAACTGGGACCAATCCTGAACCAGCGCGTCCGCTGCAAAGGCCTGAGGATCGTGGGAGCGAGCCATGTAAACCGGGACCTTGTTGTTGTGCCGGGATGCCATTAGATCCACTTCCGGAGTGCCCCACTTGCGACAGATCGACCGGAACACTGCCGGATGCAGAGCCCACTCGCCGTTGTCCACGGCTTGACGGCTGAGATAATCTGCCTCCCAGTTTTCTACGCCTGGGATGTGGACTGCGGATATGGTGGACTTGGAGTCCTCTGTCCACTGAAGGATACGTTGACCCTCCAACATTGCCAGGCGGCTGCGAGTCCCGCCCTGGTGATTGATGTAGGCAACTGCTGTCGCGTTGTCTGACTGGACTCGAATGTGCTTGCCCGCCAACAGGTGGTGAAAGGCTACGAGAGCTAAGAGCACAGCTCTGATTTCCAGCACAATGATCGAGAGGGCTAATTCGGACGGAGTCCAAGTGCCCTGAGCTCGGTGGTGGAGAAAAACTGCTCCCCAGCCGGATAGACTGGCATCCGTGGTGAGGATCACCCAGGACGGGGTCAGGAAGGAGCGTCCCTGAGACAGAGAGAGGGGCCGAAGCCACCACTGAAGAGAGCTCCTGGTCTGTGGCGACAGAGCCACTAACCTGTGCAAGGAAGCAGTCCGCTTGTCCCAACAGCGGAGAATGTCCAGCTACAGAGGACGCAGATGGAACTGGGCAAAGGGAACCGCTTCCATTGACGCCACCATCTGACCCAGCACCTGCATTAAGTGCCTGATGGAATGACGGCGGGGCCTCAACAGAGAGCGCACCGCCAGATGGAGGGACTGCTGTTTGACGAAGGGCAGCTTGACAAGTGCCGGCATAGTCTCGAATTGCATCCCTAGGTACGTGAGCTTTTGGGTCGGGGTCAGAGTGGACTTGGGCAGATTGACAAGCCACCCGAATTGAACAAGAGTGGCGAGAGTGAGCGAGACACTCCGCTGACAGTCTGCGCTGGATGAAGCCTTGACAAGAAGGTCGTCCAGGTAAGGAATCACTGCCAACCCCTGGAGGTGCAGAACCGCAACCACTGCTGCCATGACCTTGGTAAATACTCGAGGGGCCGTGGCTAACCCAAAGGGGAGAGCCACGAATTGGAAATGTTCCTCTCCGATTGCAAAACGTAGCCAACGCTGGTGTGAAACTGCAATTGGCATATGCAGATAGGCATCTCTGATGTCGATGGATGCCAGGAAATCTCCTTGGGTCATTGAGGCAATGACTGATCGCAGAGACTCCATGCGAAAATGCCGCACCTGAACATGCTTGTTTGTGACCTCCTGAACACAAAGCATTGAACTGGCTATATTTGGTTATCCAAGGGGTGTATATGCTAGGAGGGAGGAGCTACACTTTTTAGTGTAGTACTGTGTGTGTCCTCCGGAGGCAGAAGCTATACACCCATGGTCTGGGTCTCCCATAAGGAACGATGAAGAAAAAACCCAAACCCCACACGTAAACTACGATGCGGAAATTCTGTAACGCCAAAAACTCAATGGATACAGATTGTGGGAACGCAGCCTTCTAGTTCTAATGAGGACTCATGCGGGGAAAGTAAACTTCCTGTTTATACATGGAGCTTAGAAGGATTCAGCTAGCCAGTTTTTAATCACGTGATGCCATAGACTGAATGGAATATAGAAGAATTAACTGGGTTAAAGGCAAAATGAGCAGTTGTAAGTTCACAGTGTTATATGATATGATGATTACAATTAGGGATGGGCAAACCCGAACTGTAAAGTTCGGTGTCCGTACCAAACACATGGTGTTTGTGCACACGACCGCGAACACGAGCTTTCTGGGACGTTCGTGTTACAGTTCGAGTCCAGGTGCTGTTATATAAAAAAATTTAAAAAAAAAAAAAAAAAAGCATGTTATTAACAAAACCTGATGATCATACTTACAGGTCCCGCGACGCGTCCTGCAGACTCTGCTTCCGCATCCGTCCGATCATTGCTGTGCCATCCGGTATGCACCTCTGGCTAAAAGGACCTGCCGTGACAGTGACGTCATACCCATGGGACCAGTCACGTGTGAATGTTGTATTACCTCATTGGCTACAGACTGGTCACGTGAGTATGACGTCATCACATCCTGGCGCGCCGTGATGCAAGTGTCATCTCATAACGGCGTACAATCTCCCGATGGCAGCGGGTCAGCTGCATGTATTTCCACAGCTGAGGTGCTGCTGGGGTGATGCACTGCGAGACGCAGGTGCAATCATCTCGTCACTGTCAGCCTCTGCTTCATCGCTTTGTCCAGAACGATGTAGCAGACCTGACATGCCTCTCTGTGCTTCTCACTATGTATAGACACTGTGCACAGTGATGAAGCAGGGTTGCCATTGCGCTTTTCTTCTCACTGTATATAGACTGTCTGTGCGCAGTGATGAAGCTGACATGGCTGACCCAGTGGATTACGTCAGACTAAGGAGTTTTTTTTATAATAAAGGTGGAGTCTCTTAATTTTTTTTGTTTTATTTCTAATAAAAAAAAATTCTCTGTGTTGTGTTTTTTTTACTGCTTCCTAGAAATTCATGGTGGCCATGTCTAATTTGGCGTGACACAATGAATTTCAGGCTTAGTACCATCTGAGAATACAAATCTGGTATTAACCCCTTTATTACCCAGCGAGCCTCCGCCATCACGGCCGCTGGACGAGCCGGGTAAAGCGCCTGGACATGGCGCTAAGAAACAATCCGCCATTTCCAGGGGCGGCTGCGGGCTGCCGAGAATCCCAGCCCCAAGCTTAACCCAGGACCTAGTATGACATCATAGCCACGTGACCAGTCTGTAGCCAATGAGATAATACAATATTCACACGTGTGACTGGTCACATGCTATGACGTCACGGAAGGTCCTTCTGTTACCGGGCGGCACAGCGATGATCGTACTCCGAAGGAGAAGCGGCAGGAAACAGTCTGCAGGATGCGTCGCGGGACCTGTACGTATAATGACAATGTTTATTATTAACTATATTCTTTATTTTACAGCCCCCCCACCCCCGCCACATCACATAACTGTAAAGTCCAAGTTTGGGGTTCGGACGCAGGTTCGCGTTATATCAGAACCCAAAATTTACAAAACGTCGGGTGAGTCTCCCGAACATTCAGGCCACACAAAAAAGAAAACATGGAGATGTAAACAGCCAAAAACATTATAATGGGCTTTATCTTTGAAAACTGCTCACATGTAGGTGAAACATGGCAGTCTGAATAAGGCCTAATGGTAAATTACTGCATTGATTTGGCAAAAAAGCATGCCCCCTTGTGGCCACGTTAGGAAACGTTTTCTCATTTTTCTGGATACACTTTCTAACTTCACAAATGTGAGTCCAATTACTGTAATGAATCGGAAAAAACAGGCGTAATTAATCTCTGCCAATAGAGCTAATTAAGCCTGCTGAGCGGCTTCACAAACAGAAGGGAAACACAAGAAGAAACAATGAGCCGCATTCATTATTGCATTTGTGTATTTAGCTCTAGTTTATGGTGATTTAAGCTAAATTCTTTTCATTTGCACTTAAAGTCAATTTTATATTTTCACTTGTTTTTTTTTCTGTTAGCCAATGTGTGTGATTTTTTTTTTATTTTCCAGCTGTTTGCAACCAATTCATCAAGTGCAATGTTTTAAAAACAATGCCACAAAATTTTAGGCAAATTTCCCCTTGGAATGATTTTAGGTTTGTCTGATTTTTTTTTGTGCAAATGATTTCACACATTAACAAAACATGCGACTTTTAGCTTTGAAAAGACACAAAAAAACCAAAAAAAAAAAAGGACAAAAAACAAACATAAATTGGTGTAAAATTCATGAAATGCACAATTGTAAAACAATGAATACCACAAAATATATATAAAAAAAAAAGTAAAAAAATTAAATATACATATTATATATATATATATATATGCAAAGAAGGGAATTTTGTTTACTTACCGTAAATTCCTTTTCTTCTAGCTCCAATTGGGAGACCCAGACAATTGGGTGTATAGCTATGCCTCCGGAGGCCACACAAAGTATTACACTAAAAGTGTAAAGCCCCTCCCCTTCTGCCTATACACCCCCCGTGCTCACGGGATCCTCAGTTTTGGTGCAAAAGCAAGAAGGAGGAAAAAATTATAATTGGTTTAAAGAAACTTCAATCCGAAGGAATATCGGAGAACTGAAACCATTCAACATGAACAACATGTGTACACAAAAAACAGGGGCGGGTGCTGGGTCTCCCAATTGGAGCTAGAAGAAAAGGAATTTACGGTAAGTAAACAAAATTCCCTTCTTCTTTGTCGCTCCATTGGGAGACCCAGACAATTGGGACGTCCAAAAGCAGTCCCTGGGTGGGTAAATAATACCTCATAATAGAGCCGTAACCGGCTCCGTCCTACAGGTGGGCAACCGCCGCCTGAAGGACTCGCCTACCTAGGCTGGCATCTGCCGAAGCATAGGTATGCACCTGATAGTGTTTCGTGAAAGTGTGCAGGCTCGACCAGGTAGCCGCCTGACACACCTGCTGAGCCGTAGCCTGGTGCCGCAAAGCCCAGGACGCTCCCACGGCCCTGGTAGAATGGGCCTTCAGCCCTGAGGGAACCGGAATCCCAGAGGAACGATAAGCCTCGAGAATTGGTTCCTTGATCCACCGTGCCAGTGTTGACTTGGAAGCTTGTGTCCCTCTACGCTGGCCAGCGACAAGGACAAAGAGTGCATCCGAGCGGCGCAGGGGCGCCGTACGAGAAATGTAGAATCTGAGTGCTCTCACCAGATCTAACAAGTGCAAATCCTTTTCACATTGGTGAACTGGATGAGGACAAAAAGAGGGTAAGGAGATATCCTGATTGAGATGAAAGGGGGATACCACCTTAGGGAGAAATTCCGGAACAGGACGCAGCACCACCTTGTCCTGGTGAAACACCAGGAAGGGGGCTTTGCATGACAGCGCTGCTAGCTCAGACACTCTCCGAAGCGAAGTGACTGCTACTAGGAAGGCCACTTTCTGCGAAAGGCGTGAGAGAGAGATATCCCTCATTGGCTCGAAAGGTGGTTTCTGAAGAACCATCAACACCCTGTTCAGATCCCAGGGTTCTAACGGACGCTTGTAAGGAGGTACGATGTGACAAACCCCCTGCAGGAACGTGCGAACCTGTGGAAGTCTGGCTAGGCGCTTCTGAAAAAAGACAGAGAGCGCAGAGACTTGTCCCTTAAGGGAGCCTAGTGACAAACCCTTTTCTAATCCGGATTGAAGGAAGGACAGAAAAGTGGGCAAGGTAAACGGCCAGGGAGAAACACCCTGAGCAGAGCACCATGACAGGAAAATTTTCCACGTCCTGTGGTAGATCTTGGCGGACGTTGGTTTCCTAGCCTGTCTCATGGTGGCAATGACCTCTTGAGATAATCCTGAAGACGCTAGGATCCAGGACTCAATGGCCACACAGTCAGGTTCAGGGCCGCAGAATTCAGATGGAAAAACGGCCCTTGGGACAGCAAGTCTGGTCGGTCTGGTAGTACCCACGGTTGGCCGACCGTGAGATGCCACAGATCCGGGTACCACGACCTCCTCGGCCAGTCTGGAGCGACGAGGATGGCGCGGCGGCAGTCGGCCCTGATCTTGCGTAACACTCTGGGCAACAGTGCCAGAGGAGGAAACACATAAGGGAGTTGAAACTGCGACCAATCCTGAACTAAGGCGTCTGCCGCCAGAGCTCTGTGATCTTGAGACCGTGCCATGAACGTCGGGACCTTGTTGTTGTGCTGGGACGCCATTAGGTCGACATCCGGCATGCCCCAGCGGCAACAGATCTCCTGAAACACGTCCGGGTGAAGGGACCATTCCCCTGCATCCATGCCCTGGCGACTGAGAAAGTCTGCTTCCCAGTTTTCTACGCCCGGGATGTGAACTGCGGATATGGTCGAGGCTGTGGCTTCCACCCACAGCAGAATCCGCCGAACTTCCTGGAAGGCTTGCCGACTGCGTGTCCCGCCTTGGTGGTTGATGTATGCCACCGCTGTGGAGTTGTCCGACTGAATTCGGATCTGTTTGCCTTCCAGCCACGGCTGGAACGCTTTTAGGGCAAGATACACTGCCCTTATCTCCAGAACATTGATCTGAAGGGAGGACTCTGTCTGAGTCCAAGTCCCCTGAGCCCTGTGGTGGAGAAAGACCGCTCCCCACCCTGACAGGCTCGCGTCCGTCGTGACCACAGCCCAGGATGGGGGCAGGAAGGATTTCCCCTCCGACAGAGAAGTGGGAAGAAGCCACCACTGAAGGGAAGCTTTGGCTGCCCGAGAAAGGGAGACGTTCCTGTCGAGGGACGTCGACTTCCTGTCCCATTTGCGGAGAATGTCCCATTGAAGTGGGCGCAGATGAAACTGCGCAAAAGGAACTGCCTCCATTGCCGCCACCATCTTCCCTAGGAAGTGCATGAGGCGCCTCAGGGGGTGTGACTGACCATGAAGGAGAGATTGCACCCCTCTCTGTAGTGAACGCTGTTTGTTCAGCGGAAGCTTCACTATCGCTGAGAGAGTATGAAACTCCATGCCAAGATATGTCAGTGATTGGGCCGGTGTCAGATTTGACTTTGGAAAATTGATGATCCACCCGAAAGTCTGGAGAGTTTCCAGAGCAATGTTCAGGCTGTGTTGGCATGCCCCTTGAGAGGGTGCCTTGACAAGTAGATCGTCTAAGTAAGGGATCACCGAGTGTCCCTGAGAGTGTAGGATTGCCACCACTGTTGCCATGACCTTGGTGAAGACCCGTGGGGCTGTCGCCAGGCCAAAAGGTAGTGCCACGAACTGAAGGTGTTCGTCCCCTATGGAGAAGCGCAGGAAGCGCTGATGCTCTGGTGCAATCGGTACGTGGAGATAAGCATCTTTGATGTCTATTGATGCCAGGAAATCTCCTTGGGACATTGAGGCGATGACGGAGCGGAGCGATTCCATCCGGAACCGCCTGGTTTTCACATGCTTGTTGAGCAGCTTTAGGTCCAGAACGGGACGGAAGGATCCGTCCTTTTTTGGCACCACGAACAAGTTGGAGTAAAAACCGTGACCCCGTTGCTGAAGAGGAACCGGGATCACCACTCCTTCCTCCTTCAGGGTGCCCACCGCCTGCATAAGAGCCTCGGCTCTGTCGGGGGGTGGAGATGTTCTGAAGAAACGAGTCGGAGGACGAGAGTTGAACTCTATCCTGTAACCGTGAGATAGAATGTCTCTCACCCATCGGTCTTTTACTTGTGGCAGCCAGGCGTCGCAAAAGCAGGAGAGCCTGCCACCGACCGAGGATGCGGTTTGAGGAGGCCGAAAGTCATGAGGAGGCCGCTTTGGGAGCGGTTCCTCCGGCGGTCTTCTTAGGACGTGACTTAGACCGCCATGCATCGGAGTTCCTCTGATCTTTCTGAGGCCTTTTGGACGAGGAAAATTGAGATCTGCCCGCGGTCCGAAAGGACCGAAACCTCGATTGTACCTTCCGTGGTTGAGGTCTGTTTGGTTTGGACTGGGGTAAGGATGAATCCTTTCCCTTGGATTGTTTAATGATTTCATCCAATCGCTCACCAAACAAGCGGTCGCCAGCCAATGGCAAACCGGTTAAGAACTTTTTGGAAGCAGAGTCTGCCTTCCATTCACGTAGCCACATGGCCCTGCGGAGTACCACCGAGTTGGCGGATGCCACCGCCGTACGGCTCGCAGAGTCTAGGATAGCATTAATGGTGTAGGACGCAAACGCCGACGCCTGATTGGTTAAGGACAGCACTTGCGGGGCAGATGTACGTGTTACTGCATTAATCTGCGCCTGACAAGCTGAGATAGCTTGGAGTGCCCATACGGCAGCGAATGCTGGGGCAAAAGAGGCGCCTATAGCTTCATAGATGGATTTCAACCATAGTTCCATCTGTCTGTCAGTGGCATCTTTGAGTGAAGCCCCATCTTCCACTGCAACTATGGATCTAGCCGCCAGTCTGGAGATTGGAGGATCCACCTTAGGACACTGAGTCCAGCCCTTGACAACCTCGGGGGGGGAAGGGATAACGTGTGTCCTTAAGACGCTTGGAAAAACGCTTGTCTGGACAGTCTCGGTTTTTCTGGATTGCCTCTCTGAAGTCAGAGTGATCCAGAAACAATTTAATGTACGCTTTGGAAACCTGAAACGGAATTTCTCCTGAGAAGCTGACTCCTCAATTGTAGGAGCTGGGGGAGAAATATCCAACACCTGATTGATGGTCGCTATAAGGTCATTCACTACTGCGTCACCTTCAGGCGTATCTAGGTTGAGAGCGGCTTCAGAATCAGAATCCTGATCTGATACCTCCGCTTCATCCTCCAGAGAGTCCCCCTGCTGGGACCCTGAACAGTGTGATGAGGTGGAGGGAATTTGCCAGCGGCCCCGCTTGGTCGGCCTGGGACTGCGGTCCGTGTCAGAGACCTCACCCTGGGACCTATGGGATACCCCAGGGGCACTTTGCTGTTCCAATTGAGGGGGACCAGGGGTCAAGGATTGGATAGAGCCCGGGGCCTGAATCACCGGTCTGGACTGCAATGCTTCCAGTATTTTAGCAGACCATTTATCCATAGTCTCAGACAGTTTGTCAGCAAAGGCTGCAAACTCCGTCCCTGTCACCTGGACAGTGGTAGCAGGTGGATCCACCTGGGTCACCAGTCGCAGAGGCTCCGGCTGAGTAAGTGCCACAGGGGCCGAGCATTGCACACAATGAGGGTCAGTGGAACCTGCCGGTAGTACAGCTGTACATGAGGTACAAGTTGCAAAGTACGCCTGTGCTTTGGCACCCTTGCTTTTTGCAGATGACATGTTGTCTCCTCTGAGAACAACCAGGAGGGTATATAGCCAAAAATCAACAGAGCGACCGTACAGTGCAATGTATAGCCTATAAGCCTATATATATATATATACACACTTCGGTACTCAGTGGGGCCAGCACCATAGGTGCTGCTTACCGACCGCTCAAGCAGTTGTGTGGTCACCGGATTCCCTGCCTGGGTCTCCCTGTGTTGTCTCTCCTCTCCAGCGTCTGAATCGCTGACAGGAATGGCTGTCGGCGTTCTGTGAGGAGGAGGAGATCGTGGGCGTGCCCAAGAAAAGTGCGGGAATCCAGTGCCCCACTGTACTGAGTGAGGAGGGAGGAGGATACTAATGTATGCTCCAGCCCTCCGCTGACGATCCGTGCAGCGTCCCGTCCCTTCCCTGACTGGCAGGCCTGTGGGCGGGAATAAACGACACTAGGCCGCAGAAGCCGGGGACTAAAGTTATAAGCGCGGCCGGCAATAAGCGCGGCCGCGCGGTAGTCCCCCGGCGCACAAACACACCCAGCAGTGCTGGAAAGTGTCTGGCACAAGCGCTCCATGTCCGGCGCACTAACACACCCAGCCGTGCTGGAAAGTGTCTGGCACAAGCGCTCCATGTCCGGCGCACTAACACACCCAGCAGTGCTGGAAAGTGTCTGGCCCAGGCGCTGCATGTCCGGCGCACTAACACACCCAGCAGTGCTGTAATGTGTCTGGCACAAGCGCTCCATGCGCGGTCCCCACGGGGACCCAGAGTACCTCATAGTAGCAGGGCCTTGTCCCTGACGATACTCAGCTCCTATCCTGCAGATTCCCAGGGGCTGCGGAGGGAGCACGGTCACAGTGCCTAGAGACCGATCCTGGATCCCACTTCACCCAGAGCCCTAAGGGATGGGGAAGGAAAACAGCATGTGGCTCCTGCCTGTGTACCCGCAATGGGTACCTCAACCTTAACAACACCGCCGACAAAGTGGGGTGAGAAGGGAGCATGCTGGGGGCCCTGTTATGGGCCCTCTTTTCTTCCATCCGACCTGGTCAGCAGCTGCTGCCGACCAAGCTGTGGAGCTATGCGTGGATGTCTGCCTCCTTCGCACAAAGCATAAAAACTGAGGAGCCCGTGAGCACGGGGGGTGTATAGGCAGAAGGGGAGGGGCTTTACACTTTTAGTGTAATACTTTGTGTGGCCTCCGGAGGCATAGCTATACACCCAATTGTCTGGGTCTCCCGATGGAGCGACAAAGAAAAGCCCGTAAATGATGAAACTGGCCTAAAAGTGAAAATGCTGCAGGTGTTAAAAAAAAATGCTAAGAAAATCTGGATAGACGTGCTATATACATGTAATTCTAACTTGGCACATATACACAAATTAGGCATGGAAATTTCATTAAAATTTATTTGATGTGAAAGCAAATGTGTATTATTGTGCTTAGAGCTCTCTCCAGAAGCATAATTAATAGTGATGGGCGGACCCGGACTGTACAAGTACGGATCCACGTGGTTTCACAAATACCAGAGTGTCGGGCCCGGAATCTTCAGGGAACACTGGGTAATGATCCAGATCCGGCACTCATGAAATACAAAAAAATGAAGGAAATATAATAAAGCTAGTGAACTGTACTTACCGAGGCTCTGGCGCTGCTGTAACTGCTTCTGTGGCCGCTCATTCGCATCCGGGGCCGCCCATTACCTTCATTGCATATGCACCGCTTTCCCTGCACATAGGCATCTGTGTTTGGTTGCTGTTAGACGGGTCCCCAGGATGAGTGACAGCGTGTCTGACACTTCCAATCACAGACGCTATGTGCAGGTCTATAGCGTACAGTAAAAATAAATAAAAGGGTCCCCCCATCTTATGATACTAAACACAAAGTGTTACAGCTACAGGCTGCAGCCCCCATCCATGCACTTATCTTGGCTGTGCATCAGTGTATCAAAATAAAAAGAACTACATGCGTTTGTTTTTTGTTTTGTGGTTTTAAATCTTTAAAAATATAATTAAAAAAAACTAAGTGCAGTCCCCCCGCAATTTTGATAACCAGCCATGATGAAGCCAGACAGCTGTGAGCTGGTATTCTCAGGCTGGGGAGACCCAGGCTTATTGGGGCCCCCAGCCTAAAAATAGCCTGCAGCCGTTCAGAATTGTCGCATCTATTAGATGCGTGCGAAAATCCCAGCACTTTAACTGGCTCTTCCCGATTGCCCTGATGTGGTGGCAATAGGTGTAATAAGGGGTTAATCTCAGCTAATAACTGCTACTAAGCCCTAGATTAGTAATGGGTGGTGCCTATGAGACCCCGCAATACTAATTGGAAAGTAAATAAACACAAACAAAACAAAAAATCCCTTATTTGGAATAAAACAAAAAACACCCCTCTTTCACTACTTTATTAATGCCAAAAACAACCCTGCAGGTCCGACATAATCCACACGAGGTCCCACAATGATTCTAGCTCTGCTACATCTGAAGTTCGAGAGTATGTCCATGGAACAAGACTACCCGCTGTGGGCTTCAGGCAGAAACTGAGCCTAAGCGATCAGTGGTGATTTCACTCAGGTAAGTTGCAGGCACAGCTGGAGGTTCCCACAGTCACAGGTGCAGGCCCGTGGGAACCTCCAGCTATGTCCGCAACTTACTTGAGTTATGTCACCGCTGATTGCTGATCGCATGTAACTTGACCTCGAGATGCTTAATTTAACTCAGTGACCCGCGTTTTTTTGCCCAGGGATGCAGATTTGGTGCTGAAATGTATACACTATACTCCTGCAGTAATATGGGGGGGACCCTATGGCAATTTTATTTATTTATTTTTACACTATGCTAGGGACACACATAGCAAGTGTAATTGAAAGCAGTTAAGACACGCTGTCACACTGGATGGGGGCACGGACTGACTGCAACCAATCACAGATGCTGCGATTGCCGGTGGGCGCAGGAAGCAGTGCGTATGTATGAAGGATAATTAGCGGTCCCGGAAGTAGCATAAGCGGCCCCAGAAGTAGTTTAACAGCCACTCGGGAGACTTGGTAAGTATAACATGCCTGCTTTTCCCTATTTTCTTTTATTTATTTTTTTAATTACCCAAGTTGTACGATCCGGATAATTACTCATAGTTCCCTGAGAACTCCGGGCCCGGGGTCAGTGCACAGGTACTTGTGAAACCGCACGGATCTAGACTTTTACAGTCCAGGTGAGCCTGTCAATACTTCTGATGACTTTTTCATGAAATCCATATTTGTGCAGATGTCTCTGAACAGTAGAACAGTGCACAACAACTCTAGAGTCTGCTAAATCTTCCAGAAGGTCTTTTGCAGTCAAGCAGAGGTTCTGATTTGCCTCTAGCAAGCCTACGAGTAGCTCTAAGACATTTTGCTCTGTCTTTCAGACCTTATCTTAACCTCCACTGTTCCCGTTAGCTGCCATTTTTTAATGACATTTTCAACTGAGATAAGGGCAACTTGAAAATGCTTTGATATCTTCTTATATCCTTCTCCTGCTTTGTGGGCCTCCACCATTTTCAGAGTGCTAGGCAGCTGCTTAGAAGAATCCATTGCTACTGTTTTTTGGCACAAGGTTAGAGAAGGCTGGATATTTATAAAGTTATGAAATTTGCCTCACCTCACCTTTGCCAACGATGATAGTCAACAACCCATAACCCTAACAGGCTAAATAAGCTTTGGAACCTTGGTCAAAGTTATCCGAGCACACAAATCTCCAACATTTTTGCATCGGCCCATTTACTTTTTTGTACATTTTAAAATGTAAAAGATGAAAATATATATTTTTGAGGCCTAAAATAAAAGGTTATGTCATCTTTAACTTTATGCCATTTGGAGGTTTTTTCCCCCCCATCTTCAACTTGCTTAACAGTTCACAATAACAGTAATTTTGACAAAATGTGCCCAAACATTTACATGACACTATCTTCAAAAAGAGCATCTATTCTGACTCCTTCCCTACCAAAATGTTTTCTCCAGATTTGTCTGGTGGTCTCAGAAAATGTTCACTGTGATTTTTAAGTCCGTTGATTATGGACAGTTGTTTCATATAATAAAGGGATAGCACCACCATCAGGACAACACTGGTATTTTAAAGAAATCGCACTATACTAATGTAATGAAAGATAGTTCAATGATGCAGAATGTCAAATAGGGTTGCACTGTCCCATCAGAGAAGTTGTAGATCATCTGAGGTCCATTAGGTTTGAAAGGTCCAGCAGAAGACAAATCCAGGAGGAGGTGACATTGAAGACAATCATTTACCACAATGGTCTATTTCTTATACAATGATCTACAGATAAGCGATCAGATCTTATAATTTTATTGTAACCAATATCATCAATAAGTGGAAACGCACATGCTCGGTATAGACCGAGTGGAAACGCACATGCTCGGTATAGACCGAGTGGAAACGCACATGCTCGGTATACACCGAGTGGAAACGCACATGCTCGGTATACACCGAGTGGAAACGCACATGCTCGGTATACACCGAGTGGAAACGCACATGCTCGGTATACACCGAGTGGAAACGCACATGCTCGGTATACACCCAGTGGAAACGCACATGCTCGGTATACACCCAGTGGAAACGCACATGCTCGGTATACACCCAGTGGAAACGCACATGCTCGGTATACACCCAGTGGAAACGCACATGCTCGGTATACACCCAGTGGAAACGCACATGCTCGGTATACACCGAGTGGAAACGCACATGCTCGGTATACACTGAGTGGAAACGCACATGCTCGGTATAGATGGAGGGTGGCTCTCAGCAAGAATTGTAGGGTACAAAAAAAAAAAATGAAGTTGATAACTTATTGTGTATTTCACACAATTAGGAAAAATACCTTTGGGTGCTTTAAGCTTTTTCTTTTCGGCTTTTTGAAACGCAGCATCCGTTCTTTTTCCTAAAGACAGAAACATAGCAAAGTAATATGGATGTGTAATATACTGGCATACTGAGAAATAAATGACCGTGTGAAGACATGATGGGTATCATTCTTTCACCTTGAAGGAAAAAGTCAGTGATAAGTCCAGTTTCCAATGTAATTTTACAACACCTGATGTCACTGCTGACCCTTCCTGCTGCATAATGGAGCTTGCACAATGCCTGTGATATGCATGTGTAGTGCCCCACAGGGCAGGTGTTTTAACCCACTTGTAGCCGGGCCGGGGATGCAGATTCTCTGCGTCGTCACGGGATGGCCTGGCCCGGTTCCGTTGCCCCGAGGCATACAGAAAGGAGGGTGGAGGGTGGTAGGAAGGATGGAGGTGGTAGTTTGAGGATGGGGGTGACTGTGAGGAAAGTCTTTAGAGATCATGACGCCACCTGTGGTACGCGGCAAGAGATGGGGGCCGCCACTGCGGGTGCTGCTCTCCGGGGCTGATGGTGAGGGTCGCAGCCGGGATGGTGTCGCTCCCCACAGGCGGAGCGGGATATCCCCGGGGAGGATGATGGAGGAAGGACAGGGGTGGTGGTAGTCCCTGTTGGCGCTGCAGCGCTGGGCACTGGTAAAGGAGAGGCAGAGGCAGGGGCTGCGGTTCAAGGTCTTTTACTCACAAGTAGTTCAGGCACTGCCCCAGAGTACCGATCTCTGCCACAATGGGCTCCACCCAATCCTGGACAGTTGGCGGTCACCGCCGGTGCCCATGGAAGACTTTTAGTGAAGTGTCCCTCGGTTGCTATCCGGAACCCGGGCCGAGCCTCCTGCTCCAAGCCACGGGCCCCACGAAGAGAAAAAGAGAAACACTAACTCCAGTTGTCAGTGCCAGATGTTATCCCAAGCTGTGCCAGGGAAGGTCTGCTCTAAGTGTGATGGTTGCGCCTACTTCTACCCCATGTGGTGCCCGCCCCCGGTGGTTGTCCTAGCGACTGGGAAAGTCCCATGCTTCGTGATGGCTAACTATCCTGTCTGCCCTAATCCACTCCCCTGTGGGAAAGCACCTTGGTGTTGAATATGTGCGTTTCGTGAAGGTACCGGCAGGTTAACCCCCTCCTGACCCGGGATAGATATTACCCCTAAAAAGTGGTGTAATACTCTGTGGCGCCTGAAGCTCAGGGGCACCACACATGCTGCTGCATATAGCACAGTCTGTAGCCGCTTCTGTGCCTCAGATTTTTATCTATAGTTTTCTGGCATCTTGATCAAAATTGTGGATGGATATACAGTATGTGGCTTCTGTCTGAGGTGATATAGCCTTATATATCTTTGTGGGGGGGGGAAGGTAATAGAAAACATGTAGTTACCAGACCTATTGGCACGCAGTGACGACCAGGGTTCTGCCAGGTACAAAAGAAGCCCCGGCTAGTGCTGCTACACACAGGGTGCACGTTACAACGGTGGGCCCTTGCGCTATCGAAAGGGATGCAGGGTCACCACCTAAACTCACTTGAGACTGATCTCTGCACTCCCTAATATCCCTATACGGGTTCTTTTACCCCATCGCCGATGACATGCCTATCTCTGTCTTTCCCTGGACTGAGCCCTGTATAGTGCACAGGGCAGCGGGAACGCTGGTTCTGCGCTAGGTTAAAGCCACTGAGAGGATTAGACAGCCAAGGGCAATAAACAGCAATCATACAAAGCACTCCAAAAACAAGAGGTATTGACCAGAGGGAAGAACCCAAAGAGGACTAAGGAAGGGAAAACTACACAACTTTTATACAGCAAATGTTTTGCGAATGCCTTCCTGGTCCACAGCTCACAGGTTCCCTCTAGAGGCAAGTAAGGCAGAAAATATCATCAGCGATTACCTGAGCTAGGAGGGAAGTCTTGATAGCAGAGCTAATTAGCAATAGAGAACAGCTGGCTATAGCTTTCATTCAGAGTTCAGGAGACCAGAGGATCTACTTAACCCTAGCAGTGCTGGATAAAGGAGAATCTGCACAGCCAGCAGTATAAGGCTACTTTCACACATCCGGCTTGAGCCCTGCGGCTCAATCCGGCTGTGCAAGCTATGCAACGGATGCGGTGAAAACACCGCATCCTTTGCATAAGTTTTTCCTTTGCGGCCCGCCCGGTTTTTGCCGCTTGCGGCATGCTACTGAGCATGCGCAGTGGCAAAAACCGCATGCGGCGGCCGAATGCGGTATTTGCCGCATCGCGCCGCATCCGGCCGCCATAGGCATGCATTGAGAGATGCGCCGCATCGGCCGAATGCGGCGCGATGCGGTTTTTTTTGCCGCACGAAAAAACGTGCCAGGCAACGTTCCATCCGGCCGCCGCATCGGCTAAATCTGCCGCATGCGGCAAAAACCGGATGGAACGCAAGGCCATGCGGCACAATGCGGCACTAATTAAAGTCTATGCAGGAAAATCGCAACCGGCAGCAAAAAAAAACGGTTGCGATTTTCCTGCAAAGTGCCGGATTGTGCCGCAGAAGAAAAACCGGAGGTGTGAAAGTACCCTTAACCTGAGCAAGAGTGTATGAAACCCTGCACTGTGATCTCCCGACACCAGAAATAGGAGAGACTCCTATCTGTCGTGGTTCCCTCGTGAGACCTACAGCCGGAGATATCCACCTAAGACTATTTATAATTACTGGAGATTTTAGGCCGATTTCTGATTTATAATGATCACATATTAAATAATACTTGTTCTTCAGACGGTCACTGCAGACCAGACCAGCACCCAGGAGAATGCCGACTATACCATTACGGTGATATATAATTAATTCCTATAAAATTAGCATATTACTTTCTTGTGCTATAAAGATCAGTCCACAAGACTCCTGAATTACTCACTGTGTGTATAATAATGGCCTATCATGTACTGCACGGAGACTGAAACCCCTAATAAAATGCCAGGTCAAAAAATTAGCAAAATTACAGATTTTTCCCTCTTGAGCGTCTCCTGGGTAACTCTTTGTACGTATTATACTACAAGAAATTGTTGAAGCAGGAAACAAATCCAGGAACAAGGTATATGGTTAATTCGGTCCATAATTTACTGGGACAGCCAGAACTCTTAGCGTACATCCAATAGGAGAGATGGAACAGTCTTGGTCCTAAAACCATGGCTTACATTAGGGTTTACAAAGTCAGAAAATCCCTTCCAGAATGATGCCTCACAGGTCCAAATCCTGACAGTCTCTGCATTTTACAAGCAGCCAGATATTTCCCTTGCAGTTGGCTACTGACTACAAATAGATATACTTGTAATTCATGGTTGGCTTAAAGGGGTTGTCCACTACTTTTACATTG
This sequence comes from Anomaloglossus baeobatrachus, assembly GCF_048569485.1. Classification (NCBI taxonomy): domain Eukaryota; kingdom Metazoa; phylum Chordata; class Amphibia; order Anura; family Aromobatidae; genus Anomaloglossus; species Anomaloglossus baeobatrachus. The sequence continues at coordinate 77,279,311 of NC_134353.1, read as the reverse complement.
ATGGCATATCCTTAGGATAGGTCATCAATATCTGATCGGCCAGGATCCTACACCCAGCACCCACACCGATCAGCTGTTTTTGGTTCCGGCAGAAGGAAGCTCAGTTCTAGAGCTGCTCAGTCTTCCGATTGGGGCTCTGCTGGGTACTGCACATCCTGCTGATTAGAATGGGAGGCGGACTATCACAAGACAGAGTAGCTCCAGAAGTCCGCATTTCTGTCTGCCTGCTACTGCCACCGGGACTGAGGACAGCTTGATGGCGAGGGTGCAGGGTGTTGGATCCCGACCGATCAGACATTGATGGCGTATCCTAAGGATAGGCCATCAATGTAAAAGTATGGGACAACCTGTTTAGGTCTGCCAGAACTTAAGTTGCTGGTAGAAAGGGGTTCCCAAATTTTGACCATATACACTTAAAATGTTTCTCTAAATTAAAGGACTCCTTTAAATTTGATTAAATTGCAGTATATTACCACGGTGATGTCGTCGATGATCTGCTGCTGCTCCATGACTTGAAGTCGTAAGAATTCAATCTCTTGTTCCTGAGCATTACTCAGATCATCCAGAGATGAATGGCGCTTTAAGGCGCCGACAGTGGGAAACTTCTCCTTCTGTAAAGGAAGCAGAAACCCATTATTAGATCAAATCAACCCAGCAACCTATCCATAGGATCAATACAAGTTAAAGGGAACGCCCGATATAAACAAAAAGCCACCAGCTATAACAACTCTTGTACCACAGTCCAAAAATCTGTAATAAGCCACTAACTCCCCCTGCATGCCCCAAAAAATACTTTTTGTAGGTCTCATGTGCCATATGCTAATCAGCACACTCCGGTCCAATAGGCCGTTGCTGGTGTGTGCCTCCTTTATGGGCAGAATCGCCGTCTTCCTGCCTTGATTGACATGGATAACGCGTCCTATGTCTTTAAAAAAATCGCTGCAAATCTTGTGCCTGTGCAGTTAAAGTGCAGGTCTGCCCAGGTGCTCTTTTCCCTGTCCTACTAGGGGGAAAGCAAAGTCCTCTAATACACCGGCGCCTATTAACCGGAAGTGAAGTCAGCACTGGCATATGCCGTTTGTAAGGCAAAGCAAAATGCGCCTGCGCAGGCACACGATTAGCAGCAATCTGTGGATGATTTAGGATGCGTCATCCACATTAAGAAAGGTGGACCTCAATTCTATAGGAGGAAGAGAGCATAGACCAGCGATGCCTATCAGATCAGACCATGCTGATTAGGATACAGCACAGGAGACTCAGATTATTTTTTTGGGGATATGCAGGGGAGTTAGAGGCTTATATACAGATTGATGGACTGTGGTAAACAGTACTTAAAAGGTGTTGGTTTTTGTTTATATTACACAAAAACATTTGACTGTTTTCATCAGTAGAAAATGTAAAGGTAACCTATCACCATTTATAAAAAGGATACAAAATATAAAAATGTCCTCACTCACAGAAAAATAAAGAGCCATGTTAACTAGATGTAGTAGCTCTCTCCTCCTCTCTCCTAGCACACACTCACAGTATCTTAATCCGAAACATAATCTATCAACCTTATCTTTAGTGTACAAAAACAAAAAGTGAAAAAGAAATATTTGATAATCAGATTCTAATCTAATTTTGGTCAATGGGGAATTCAGAATTTTGGGTCATAACATTACAGCCTTCTAAACTCTTCTTAGACACATACAGTTTTGTGTATATTTTCTATAATGCAGATTAAGAGTTATTTCCAGATTAGAAAATGTTAGCATGGAAGGAATACTTAACACTATATTTTGATGAGTGGGTGGGATATCTGTGTCGCTGCCAATCCTGAGAATGGAGAGACTACGGGGCTGATTTTGCGGGAAATCCCCTTTTGAGTTCTGATAACCATGAGCTTGTGGCCTTATCCTCAGGATAGGTTGGATCCCCATGGTCATAAAATAGTAGCATATACTAGCAAAATGCTCTCACTTTATAAAACGTTAAAAAGGCCAGTTTATGATACTGACTTTCACAGTCCGAGTATGGACCGGCTGCGGGTCTTCTGACTTGAAATCAATATCCTCAAGCTTATATGAGGCTCCTCCTGAGATGGGTCTGGAGACCCGTGGCCAGGTTACGCAAACCGAAAAAAGATGAATATATAAATCCAAACTAACCCTTTAAGTCCCACAAGGCCGGTTTCTAACTTGAGGGTTTATGTACCATATTTTTCGCTTTATAAGACGCACTTTTGTCCCCCCAAAGTTTGGGGGAAAGTAGGGGGTGCGTCTTATAATCCGAATATACGAATTATATACTGCAGGGCCCAGGGGGGGTGGAGGCAGCTCTGTAGCGGTGCTGGAGGCTGAGGCAAGCTGGTGGAGGCTGGTGAAGGCTGCAGGAGGCAGCGAGAGATCTCCTGCTCCAGCTCATAATATATACTGCCGCTGTACATCAACGTGGTGCTGAAACCACACCACGGTAATGGGCTGGGGGAGCGGCGCATATTATATGTGCCTGCGCCCCCCTTTGATGACATATGCCCCCCCCTTGTGTTAGACATGGCCCCTATGCTGCTGCCCATAGTAAAATAACCTATTTACTTAACTCCTCCAGCGTGTCTCCCCGGTCGCCCTGCTGCCACTGTGACAAGGCACACAGAGATGATGTAACTCTACTGTGCCGATCACATGACCAGCACAGAGAACCAGGAAGTGCAGGAGCTCAGCAGCACAGAGGGAGACACCGGGAGGACAGTGCTGGTGAAGATAAGTAAAGAGTATTTTATTTTACTATGGGCAGCAGCATGGGGGCCATATCAAACACAGGGTGCCGTGTGCCATCCATAGGGGGCCATGGGTAGCACAGGGGGACGTGTGCCATCCATAGGGGGCCGTGTGCCATCCATAGGGGGCCATGGGCAGCACAGGGGGACGTGTGCTATCTATAGGAGACCTGTGCCAACTGTAGGCGACGTGTGCCAACAATGGGGGACATGTGACATCACTGGGGGACGTGTGCCAGCACAAGAGGGCTATATTCAATATAAGGGAGCCATATCCAGATTAAGGGGGCTAATTTTAGGATGGGGGGGCTATGAAGGACATATACCGTATATGATTTGTTAGACAGACACTGGCATAAGACCGACCCCATTTAACATTAAAAAAAATTTCTCTATTCCTTCACCAAATTTGTGGGTGCGTCTTATAATCAGGTGCGTCTTATAAAGCGAAAAATACGGTATATGTGAATTTATGGGTAAGAAATACAGATATTTCTATTGGTCCAGACTTGGACCAATATTAGTATATTATGAATATAGGCCATATCTTCCTCCCACTGATCGGTGATTATTATTTTTTTTTTTTTTTTACCATTTCTGCGTTCTCCCTCGATAAGGCCTTGATTTTTTCTTCCATCCGCTGTATCGTCTGTAAAGTGTCCTCGTGCTTTTTGGACATCCTTTTATTCTTTTCAACCAAAGGCTTCAGCTGTGTTTCTGTCTCGCGGACACGTTTCAGCTGTAACCAAAAAGGAAAAGAAAAAGAAAAAAAATCCATTAGCTGTAAACAAGTGCTAGCCAATGCGTTATGACCAACAATATCTGGGATTCAGTAAATCTTAGGCTTGGGGAACTTTCAGAGACTATGGACTTCTAGGACCATGCTAATTTTTAAGAAGCGCTCCAGGAGTCTTGTTGATTTTGCCTCTGCAAATCTCTCAAGCACCTTCGATTTTAGACCATCTTTGCAATTTAAAAGGAAATCTGTCAGCAGGTTTTTGCTATGTAATCTGAAGACAGCATGCTGTAATGGTTAACACGCAGAGTTCAGCTTCTCTCATCAAGGACTGTGCTGTTCATCTGCAACGTTTGTTTTAACTTCATGAGATTATCAAAGTTGGATTATGTCAGCTAGTCCTGCATCTCCCTGCTTTGATTAGCAGCTCACTGTCTATAGACATTGTATATAGAGAGCCTGGTGTGGGCGACAGCAGCTTTCTCATTTCTGCTGCATTGCTAAAACAAAAAAATACTATCAGAACAGCTGCACCCAGTAATCAAATGATTGTTCATTGGATTCAGGGTCTCTTTGCCTACACCATGCTGCTCTCTGATGAAGTAGCAAAATCCTGCTGAAATATTCCCTTTAAAAGCCATGCACATTTATTTGTGGACATTGCAAGAATCACTTTGGGGTATATACTGTATATGCTTCCTCTCTGTGCCTAAAACGGCTGCCTTCCCAACAGACATTCCCTTACAGCACACCCCCGTTAGCCCCACCTCTTCTACAACTACACCCCCAATGCTTTTCAAATCCCCTTCTTCCACTCCTTATAATTTAACCCCTTCCTAAACCCCAATCCCTCGATCCAAGTAATGTGTGTGTGTGTGTGTGTGTGTGCGTACGTGCGTGCGTGTGGGGGGTTTCTGGCAACTGATGTGGTAGAGGGTTAACGGAATGTTAGAGGGGAAAAAAAAGCACTTTGGTCCACGGATGAGCTCTTTTCCCCCAGCTTTATACAAACCTCAACAAAAACACTTTTAGCAAATATTACTGCCCTGTAACTGGGCCACCGCCATGGTGAGTGGATTACGGGCATATATATGTGCCAGGCCAGCATTGTACTGTATGAGTTTTAGGACTATGTGACAAATACGTTCAGACAGCTGGAAACTAAGCAAATAGATCTGCATTTCAATGACATGTAAAATACTTTGTCTGCAAATAATGTGCCCAAAACGTAAAAAACTTACTGACCGCTGTCGCACATTTGCACTAGACGAGAGGTTTTTCTTGATTCATAGTTAAAGGGAATCGGTCAGCAGGTTTTTGCTATAAAAGCTGAAGCCAGCATGCTGCAAGGGTTAACACAAAAAGTTCAGGCATGCCTGTGTTGTCATTGTCCAATCTTTTGTTTATTTGCTATGTCTGTTTTAGCAGCCAGACCCTTATTGCTGTGGGTAGCTGTCATGTTGTTCGCCACACCCCCACTTGTGATTGCACATTGACAGTGAGGTGTCAATCTTTATACAGTGCCTGGTGTGGGCAGGGACAGCCCTCTCGACTCTGCTGCATAACTAAAGCTAAAAATTCAGATGGTCTCAGAACGGCTATAGCCAGTAATCTAAGTGATACATCGTTAGATTCAGAATGTCTTCCTGACTCATGCTGCTCTCAGATGAGGTAGCAAAAACCTGCTGACAGATTCCCTTTAAAGGCAGACAGGAATTTTATTTTATTGTTCATTTGCTTCCTAAATGCAATGTTAAAGGGAACCGGTCATCTGTTTCATGCTGTCCGAACCAGTCAGTATAAATCATGTTTGAAACTCTGACGGGGACTATGCATTTCGGCTGACTACTCCAAGGCTGGCCCCGGTGGCTTCTTCTTCCTCCACTAGACATGATTGACAGGTCTCTTCTTATGTGTCAGAGGAAAACAAAAAACGAAAAAAAACGGAGTATTCAAGGGCTGAATATATAAAATATCAATCTTTATTGAATATAAATATTAAAAGTTTTTTTTCAGTTTATTACAGTTATATAATGGTGCTAGTGAGAAACAAATGTGAAGACCCACATGTTGATGGGGAGCAGAGGCAGAAACCACCATAAAAGAGGGAAATAGTCTGAAAGGGAACCAAATAAGTAAGGGGATAATCATAAGTGGCTGGCAGGTGAGGTACCCCTATCATCAGCATAGTATATGTATAATAACATAGGCCAAATCAGCCTCCCACAGTCAAAACAAGGCAGAGGCACCAAAACAGCCAGTCACATAATATGAAGTAAATAAAAGTCCCAGGACTTACACATAGTAATGGAGGTGGTCACCAGAGCATCCCACACCAGCAAAAATGCCCTCCTACGCGCGTTTCGCAACACGAGTTGTTGGTAGCTTTTTCAGGGAAGGTGAAGCTACAAACAACTCGTGTTGCGAAACGCGCGTAGGAGGGCATTTTTGCTGGTGTGGGATGCTCTGGTGACCACCTCCATTATTATGTGTAAGTCCTGGGACTTTTATTTACTTCATATTATGTGACTGGCTGTTTTGGTGCCTCTGCCTTGTTTTGACTGTGGGAGGCTGATTTGGCCTATGTTATTATACATATACTATGCTGATGATAGGGGCACCTCAGCTGCCAGCCACTTATGACTATCCCCTTACTTATTTGGTTCCCTTTCAGACTATTTCCCTCTTTTATGGTGGTTTCTGCCTCTGCTCCCCATCAACATGTGGGTCTTCACCTTTGTTTCTCACTAGCACCATTATTTAACTGTAATAAACTGAAAAAAACCTTTTTAATATTTATATTCAATAAAGATTGATATTTTATATATTCAGCCCTTGAATACTCCGTTTTTTCGTTTTTTGTTTTCCTCTGAGCCTTATGGAATGGCATAGATATTGATACGAGATGTGCCCTTGTTCAATTTTTTTGTGTCTCTCTTCTTATGTGTGTAGCAAAGTGATTGAGGAAGGAAGAAGCCACCGGAGACACGACTGTAAGGCCTAAGCCACACGGCATGAAAATCGGACAGAGTAGAATGAGATAAAACATCGCATTCCACTCGGACCAATATTAGCCTGTGTGTCAGCGCACATGAGCAATTATTTTGTCAGCCCCAATCAGACCGAGAAAACAATCGCAGCATGCTGCAACTGTAATGCGAGACTCTTTCCCTCACACTCATTCAAGTGTATGGGGTGAGAGAAAGATCGTACTGCACTCGCGATACACCGGTGTACCGCGAGTGCAAGCAAGAATGACAATAGGCGGCAATGGAGGAGAGAGGGAGATAAATCCCTCCCCTTTTCAGCACTGGGCTCGGCCCTCCTCAGTGCCGGCCCGGCCCCCGCAGCTGAGGTCTGATCGCACGGTCGGACCTCAGTCGTAGTGACACTCGGCTCTGCTGTACTGCCAGCGTGAGCTAAGTATCATGTGAGGATCGCATTAGTCCCCGTGTGGCCCTGGCCTTATAATGTAGCCATTGTCTGATTCATACAGGATGGGCTTCAGCCAGTAAGAATAAGATGACATGTTCCCTTTAAGCAATTTTAATTTTTGTTTTTTAACCTTTTGCTTTAAAAGGGAATCTTTCACCAGGTTTTTTTCTCCTCCATCTGAGAGCAGCATAATGTAGAGACAGAGACCCTGATTCCGACGATGTGTCACTTACTGAGCTGTATACGGTTGTTTTGATAAAATCAATGTCTTCTCTGCTGTAGATCTAGCAGTTATACAGAGCTCATGAATATGTTGGACTACCTGGCAACACACCAAGTAGTCCTGCTAATGATAATCTACTGCTGATTAAACAATCATGTTATCAAAACTACACTAAGTAGCCCAGTAAGTGACACATCGCGGGATCAGGATCTCTGCCACTACATCATGCTGCTCTTAGATTAGGAAGCAAAAACCCGTTGACAGATTCCCTTTAAAGTTTCTGTACATCCTTTAGCTAGCAGAGTCATCTGTAACAATCAGTCAGCACTCCCTTTTCTCAGTTTTAGGGAGAATAGCTAAGAGGAGGATTGTACACAGATCTGCATTGGAAAGAGGAAAGTATCTAAAGTCTTATGGAAAGAAGAGAAAGCTAAGAAAACAGGCTACAGATGAGGAGGAAAGCACATGGAGATGAAAGAAGTTTGCGCGTGACAAGTGGCTGCTGAGGCCATTGATTAGATGCAATCGTCTGGTGAATCATGAGATGCTGTAGGACCAGTGGACTTTTTTTTCTTCAAAATCTCTCATATAAACATTTATATATAATAAATGCAAAAATTGTTTTCCCAATTTTCCAAGATCTCCGCTTGCTGTCATGAATGGGGAACCTTTACTGTTTACAAGTGAAAATTAAACAAGTATCAAAAGGATTTTGTCCATAGCAAGCAGCATTAAAATCTGTGTGTATTACATACGGACCGAAATTGAATTTACCTTGAATTTAACCTCGAATAATGCAATGAATAAAATATGTAAACACATGCAGACTGAATTGACCCGCTGCGCATTTTAAAATCACCCGGCAGTATGTAAAATATGCTCAAAGTTGTGTATCTCTAAAGGGTGCTTTACATGAGACGATCGTCGGGGTCACGGTTTTTCTGACGCACATCCAGCATCGCTTGCGACGTCGCCCTGTGTGACACCTCCGAGCGACGCAGTATCGCTCACAAATCGAGAGTCGTGTACTCGTCGCTAGGTTTCATAAAATCGTTTATGAAACATGGCACCGGGTGTTAATCATTCCCGTGGCAGCACACGTCGCTCCATGTGACACCCCGGGAACGATGAACATCGCTTACCTGCGTCCCGCGGCTCCCACCGGCTATGCGGAAGGAAGGAGGTGGGCGGGATGTTTACATCTCTCTCATCACCGCCCCTCCGCTTCTATTGGGCGGCAGCCGCGTGACGTCGCACATCCCACCCACTTCAGGAAGTGGATGTTCGACGCCCTCAGCGACGTCGCCCGGGAGGTAAGCACGTGTGACTGGGGGTTAACGAGTTTGTGCGCCGCGGGCAATCAATTGCCCGTGACGCACAAACGACGGGGGCGGGTACGATCGATCGTGAAATCGCACGATATGTCGTCCCGTGTAAAGCAGGCTTAAGTCTATGCAGAAATGTTCTGCAACAAATACGCATTTTCCGGCAGAAACGCACCAAAAACTTAGTGCTTATTTATTACTAGCTGTAGTAGCCGGCGTTGCCCAGGATAGTAACTGTCTCTTTGTCTCTCTCCCAGTCTGTCTGTGTCTGTCTGTCTGTCTCTGTGTGTCTGTCTGTCCCTGTGTGTGTCTCTTTCTGTCTTTGTGTCTGTCTTTGTCTGTGTGTGTCAATCTCTATCCGTGTCTGTGTCTATATCTCTCTGCCTGTCTCTGTATCAGTCTCTCTCTCTCTGTCTGTCTTGTTCCAGGTCTGTCTCTTTTCCCCCTGTCTATCTTTTTCCCTGTCTGCCTGCCTCTGTCTCTCTCTTTGACTGTCTTTGTCTCTCTCTGTCTCTTTCCCTGTCTGTCTGTCTCTGTCTGTGCTTATGTCTGTCTGTCTCTCTCTATCAGTCTCCCCACCGACATCTTATTACCTCACACATAAGCTTCTTATACTAACAATTTATTTTGTTCCTATAGCAACCAATCACAGTTGCTATTAATAAGCTGTAGCTCCTATCTACATTGGCTTTAATGGAGACAGGTGTTTTGGAGAGTATCTGTAAACCACGGGGTTAAATTTTCCTGTCAAAACAGTATGACATTCCCCGAGACACATGGGGCATCTGTGCAAAATTTTGTGATTGTAAATGCGACGGTGCAGATTCCTTTAGCGGACATACACACACATACACACATACATACACTTAGCTTTATATATTAGATTTTATGATAAAACGGTCAGGACCCGTCACACACCAGCTCGTTGCGTTCATCGGAGAGCAGGGTATTCCTATCTTCCAGCTTCCTGATCACAGCATACAGTTCGGCAATCTTTAACTGGAATCTTCTCAGGTCTCGGTCATCCATATGTTGATCCTAGAAAGGGGGGCAAAATAATATCCTGTTAGATGTACTGTAATTTGCCAATGTTTTCCAAAGACCCCTTTATTTTTGCCACAGAAGAGCCTTTTCAGCTTCACAACACCTCTTTTTGTGCCTCAGGATACCAATTTGTGAGATTTTTGTGACACAGATCATTATTTTCTTTTATAACACAAACTACATGTCTGACACATAATTCATAGCTCGAGCGATCCCTGTAACAAATTATTTTATTCACAGGGAGTCCCCAGGTCATGAACTAGGATGAATGGTTATCAGGAAAAACGGGTATCATGCCGCGCCTATCACAAAATCCAGGATGCAGATATTATAAATCAATGTCTTTTATTCACAAAGAAGATAAAGGTCTACGCGTTTCAAGGGTCACAGCCCCCTTCCTCAGGACAAATATCAAAATTATCCTGTCATTGATATACAGTATGTCCTGAGGAAGGGGGCTGTGACCCTTGAAACGCGTAGACCTGTATATTCTTTGTGGATAAAAGACATGGATTTATAATATCTGCGTCCTGGATTTGGTGATAAGCGCGGCATGAAACCTGTTTTTCCTGATAACCATTAATTTTAAGTTCTTCGGGGCTGCAGCTGGTTTCAACCTATGACTACGCTATTATAGGAGTTGTGACGGTCACAACCCCTAGAGGTGAATGCTTCCACAACCTTCTTTATTGTTGTTTACCTTTAAGGTACTGTTACACATAACGAGATCGCAGCTGAGTCACGGTTTCTGTGACGCAGTAGCTATCTCGTTATGTGTGACACCTACCAGCGATCAGGCCCCTGCTGTGAGATCTCTAGTCGTTGCCGAATGGTCCAGGCCATTTTCTTCAAAGGCGATGTCCTGCTGGGCAGGACACATCTCTATGTTTGACGCTGTGTGACAGGGTCACAGTGACTGCTGAGAGCGTTATACAGGTCGCTACTGCGACCTGTATCGTTCCTGCATCGTTGGTAAGGTCTGACTGTGTGATATCTCACCAGCGACCTCCCAGCGACTAACCAGCGATCCCTATCAGGTCGCATCGTTTTCGGGATCGCTGGTAAGTCATTGTGTGTGACTGGGCCTTAAGACCCTATTGCGCTCTTGCTGTCCACAGTCTCCTTTTCTGCCAGGTCATGAACTAGACAGGTTATGTAGATTTGTTTGTAACCCTAATTTGTATGTAAAAGTGGAATACGGCCAACAAAAATAAAAAAAAAATCTCTCCATCTCGCTGACCTCTCCAGCTGCCCATCATACGATCCTCTTTCCACCGTAGCATGGAGCCTTTCTGGCCTCTTCACTATAAGGGCCGTTTCACACCTCCAGTATTTTGCCGGAAGCCAGATCCAGCACACATGCAGTACAGTTACATTCAATTACAGTGGAAGCACGATACCATGCGGATACATGCTTCATACACAACTGCATGTGTCCACATGGTGTCGCGCTTCCACTGAAAATGAATGTAACTGTACTGCATATGTGCCGAATCCGGCTTCCGGCAAAATACTGAAGGTGTGAAACGGCCCCAAGCCAGAACGTCCTCTGTCCAGGCCTCGGAGGTCACCGTGCATCATAAGGTCCGGCAGCTGGTTCTGACATCACAATCTTCCAACACCATGACCTCCGGGGCCTGGACACAACAGGAAGTCCTGGCCTATAGTGAAGAGGTGGAAGATAGGCAGTCCAATTGTTTTTGGTGGTCCAGCTCACTTGGCTCCGTTCACAAAAAAAGAGACGGATCTTCAGGATCCCTAATAAATATGCATTCAACCCAGGCAAAGCGAACTAGAGGTGAAAATAAAAAAGCACCATAGGGTGAGACCTGATGAAATAGGGGTGAGGGGGAAGACAGAAATCTCCTCACCTGGGATGGTTGTGTGAGACACCACCACTATGTAGATACAAACGCTGCTGCAGATCCACGGGTATGGAGACACAAAGTCGGAATATATTGAGGTAGGAAGAGGTTCCTCTGCGCTGCCCATATAAACAATGAGTCTGATGAAATGAAACCGGATTGATCTACGCAATTCAAGGCGATCTTGCCTCTTCTTCAGGATAAAACCATCTGGTTTTATCCTGAAGAAGAGGCCAGATCACCTCAAAACACATAGGTAAATAAAATCGGATTAATTTCATGTGGCTCATTGTTTGGTTATTTGGGCAGTGCAGAGGAACCACTTCCTACCTCAATATACACAACATACACTTTATACCTCAATATACAACCAAGGGCGAACACATTTAAGATAACGTTTACGTAGCCAAAACCCTGCCCACCTGTGACCAAAACTCCGCCCATTTATCAAATTAATTGGCCCGTTGAAAGTGGGCAGGGTTTGTTCAGATGGGTGGGGTTTCGGACGCAGTTAGGAGACTGTTCTTTGTTTCGATTGGTCGCGACTGACCCATCACTAGAAGTGGAATGCAACGACAGAACGTAGAGGAACAAACGGAAGGTAGCGAGCATTGAGGTGGCCAGATAAGTGAGGGATGAGGTATTATCTTACCTTTGTAACTAGGAAACGTCAGATGTTTAGAAGTCGGGGACTGACTATATTCTCAACTGATCTACAGTTGGGATCTATCATACAGGTTCTGCGTCTATTACTTGCCTCTTTTACTTTTACTGTGTGACCCATGAGTTCATAGATGTCGGTGACACCGGTGGGCAGCTCTTTCTTGGGACTGCTGTGGTACCGCTCGGCTTCCTTTGCCTGCACCAACTGCTCATCCAGAGCTTCTTTCTGCAGAAGCAATTTTTGTGTGTGACCGGCCTGCACACCCAGTTCCTTCTCCAGTGCCAGAATTACTCGCTCTTTGCTTTTAATCTCATCCATCTGAAAGTGAAAGATAAGAAAAATTATTACAGTAACCCCTAAGGATTAATTGAATTTATAATATACCGTTTCCCTATTCAGTATCTGTTCCCAGTTTGGCCAATGTGGTTTTGTGTGAATCGATCTTGTTCATTGTCTCATGAAATGTTCCTAATATGCTACGTGTTCCTGTAGCTCACTTTTAGTAAGATCCCGGATGGCTGTCAATGACTGGAAAAAAAATTATTCTTTAAAAAGGGTTTTGTTTAGAATAAGCTGTCGTATTTGTGTATATGAGGAATGCACATTTTAAAAAAAGAGCGAACGAGTAGAGACCAGCGCTGCCCCCAAGTGACATCAAGTACAGGGGCAGTGCAGTTGTCTGCTTTCCTGCACGCCGGGTAATTTTTTACAATGCACACTGACAGTGCCTCTAATCAGAGCTGGCGAGGGAGTGCACTGTCATTGTGCACTGAGAAGAATGATCCTGCTGAACATCTGGTCAGAATTAACAACAGTCGTATGCTCAGTAGAGCAGGGACTAACCCGGCTCCCGAAACGGACGTCACTGATGACTCTTTGATTCACAAATGAAGCGTCATCACATAGAAAACAGTAAAGAGAAACAAAAATACAATATAGCAGTTAGTGTAGTGATGGAAAAATAGGGACTTTTTACATAAAGTATAATAAGATTAGATTATGACATTAGATAGACATTTAGGATTAAAATAAGGTTTCGTTTTCGGACCACCCCTTTAAAATATAAAAATGCAAAAATTATGAATCTGGTCCAAAAAAGCTTTGGAAGCTGCAGAATGACGTACAAGAGCCGATGTAAATTAGGGTCAGTACAAAATAAGAAGAGCAACTTATTTCACATTTCACATGTAAAAATAGAGCTTCAACCCCTTTACGGCAAAAAGGAAATCAAAGATTTACATTCCAACTTCTTAAACGTTGCATGAGTCATGGAATAGTATCCAAAGTAACAGGCGGTTGTCATGGTTACCGGCCATTGTGACGGGAGAACACTATGGGATGTATTCAGTGCTGTAAATAAGTTGTTCTTCACTCGCAGTACTAGGTCTTTCCCTTAAAAAAACGAAAAAAAAAAAAACAACACATGCCCCCGCCCCCCCAATCTAAGTACTTAGATTTTTTTTTTACGTTTCCAATACACTAGTCATTCTACTAGATTCATATTTCATTTTCTGCTCAGATGACTTTCAGCAGTCTCATTATCACCAGAGTCAGGATTACAATGACTCAGTGGATTCTGAAATAGTAGTCTATTGCAAGACAGTTTAATATCCATGGGCCCAATAGGAAGTTGGTGGCTCATGTTACACCTAGCAATCAGTATGAAAATTGCAAGATTTATTTATTTTTTTATTTTTTTAAATAGACATACCAAAAAAGGTAAAAAAAAAAAAAAGATTAAAATTAAAATTTAGAAAAATGACATTTAACATAATAACCCGATTTAAACAATTGTGCAATTTGTGGTTAGTCAAGCTATTTCCAAAGTATTACAGGATGTGAAGAAAGTCTTAAAAGGGAATAGGTCACCAGATTTCTGCCATTTAATCTGAGAGCAACATAACATAGGAGCAGAGATCCTGATTCCAGCGATGTGTCACTTACTGGGCTGCTTAGTTTAGTTTTAATACAGGAGATCATCATTAGTGGACTACTTGGCATGCTGCAGGTAGTCCAGCATATTCATGAGCTCTGTATAACTGCTAGATCTGCAGCAGAGAAAACAGTGATTTTATCAAAATGACAGCAAACAGCTCAGTAAGTGACACATCGCTGGAATTAGGGTGTCTGTCTCTATATTATGCTGCTCTCAGATGGGGGAGCAAAAACCTGGTGACAGATTCCCTTTAAACATGTAAGACAGGAATATGCAAGTTACAATCCCTCTTATTCTGTACAGTACATCTGGGGAGAAAATTAGGTAAAGCAGAATAAATATTTTCGGAGACTCCATTTCCTGTTAATGAGGTAACAATATTTAACATGTCTGTAGAATATGAAATAAATATCTGAGAACATACAATGCTCCCTCTAGTGGCAGCTGATGGAAGTCACATTATTACTCTGTCAGTTGTGTCCAATTCATTTTCCCTGAGGGCCACATCAGCATTATTGTTGCTTTCTAAGGGCCGCTTGTAATTATAAGGGCTCATGCAGATCTCTATGCCACATGGTACGAACATGGACTGTAATGCACAAACTGGCCAGGCGCTATAAGGGGGCCGCCCCTGAGTCGTGGGGCTAAGGGGGCCGCCCCTGCGTCGAGGGGCTAAGGGCGCCGCCCCTGCGTCGAGGGGCTAAGGGCGCCGCCCCTGCGTCGAGGGGCTAAGGGCGCCGCCCCTGCGTCGTGGGGCTAAGGGCGCCGCCCCTGCGTCGTGGGGCTAAGGGGGCCGCCCCTGCGTCGTGGGGCTAAGGGGGCCGCCCCTGCGTCGTGGGGCTAAGGGGGCCGCCCCTGCGTCGTGGGGCTAAGGGGGCCGCCCCTGCGTCGTGGGGCTAAGGGGGCCGCCCCTGCGTCGTGGGGCTAATGGGGCCGCCCCTGCGTCGTGGGGCTAAGGGGGCCGCCCCTGCGTCGTGGGGCTAAGGGCGCCGCCCCTGCGTCGTGGGGCTAAGGGCGCCGCCCCTGCGTCGTGGGGCTAAGGGCGCCGCCCCTGCGTCGAGGGGCTAAGCATGAGCCCTTATAATCACTGTGTAGAACGTAAAAATGACTTTATAATACTCCACCTAAACAGTCGGTTCGGTGCAGAATAGTCAGATGAGTGTCTCTGTTCTGCGGGTGCGGCGCCTCCTCTTTTAGCCATCTTTGTCCTCCTTCTGAAGCCTGGGTGCATGACGCGTGCTACATCATTCACACTCGCCGGCATGGAGGTCCTGCGCAGGTGCATTTTGATCTCCATTAGCAGGGCAGATCAAAGTATTGTAGTGCGCCTGCGCAGGACCTCCATGCCAGCTAGTGTGAATGATGTAGTACGCGTCATGCACCCAGGCTTCAGAAAAAGGAGGACAAAGATGGCCGAAAGAGGAGGCGCAGGTACCAGAGAACAGAGACACCCATCTGACCATTCTGCACCAAACCGACCGTTTAGGTGAGTATTATAAAGTCATTTTTCCATTCTACACAGCGGCCTGGGCTAGTGTTCTAAAATACTGTATATAAGAGCCCACTGGTGGTGGCCGCAGCTTATGGGGGCCAAATCTGGTGACAGGTTCCCTTTAATGGTGGCAAATATTTGGAGTGACAAGAGGTTGTCCTAGCAGTGGACAACCCCTTGAAGTGTCAATTTATCAGTCATTTCCTAAATATTTTTTAGACTTTTTTTGAGCCAGATTTTTTCGCAGGTTTTCCCCATGTTTCTTGTGATTTCATTTTACTGTTACTTTCCTGTAATTTTTTTTTTCTGTCCATTCTCAAAAAAGAAATGCTAGCAGGTTTGTTTTTTTAAAGCAAATACATCAAAATGCTCAAAAAAAAAAAAAAAGTCTATGTTTTTTGGGCATAGTTTGAGCTTTCCTATGAATCATAAAATACGGAGTGACTTCAAAGCGGAAAACAAAAGAATGACCATGTTTCATCATTTATCTGCTACACGCAACCCCGAAGTGGTTAAAAGGAGTAGCAAATTACTAAAAACATACGAACAACATAATCATTTTTCCATAGATGTGCATGTTTTGTTGAAAATTTTTTCATAGCTTGTTTCCAGACTTTTTTCTGAATCAGTTGGCATTAAAAAACTTACTGAAGCAAAAATTGATGATACGAGTAAATGTATTAGACCCGCATTACATTATACTCATAAAATTCTAAATTCTATTAATATCTATTAAAAGATTCCAAAATTGGATGTAGCCATTAAAAAAAAGTTGATGTTTTGGCTTTAAAAAAAAAAAAAAAAAATGCTGGAGCTTTGGGGGATTGATGTAGTAAGTATTGTTTTATTTTATTTTTTTATATATATATTTAATTGTAATACCGTATTTTTCGGATTATAAGACATATGTTTGGGAGGAAAATGAGGGGTGCGTCTTAAAATCCAAATATAGGTTACCGGGGGCTGTCTGTGCGGTGACCGGGTGCGTTCGAGTTGCCAGGTGCCTGTGGCTGTGTGCCCTTGGATGAGAGCTCCATCTGTGCATGCGCCACTCCAGGCGCCATCATTTGAAGTGGGACCGCGGACAGACTGAGACACTCACCATACTGGCATGCTCCACCACTGACCCGCCTCCGCCGCTGCTGCCGTCGCTGCTAACTGCCGCTGCCACCACGGACCCACCTCTGCTGATGCCACTGACCCGCCGCTGCTGACTGCCGCTGCCACCACGGACCCACCGCTGCTGACGCCACTGACCCGCCGCTGCTGACTGCCGCTGCCACCACGGACCCACCGCGGCTGCCAGCACAATCTCTGCCTCCTGTGTCCCTGCTTCACCACCACTGCTGCCTACCTCCGGTAAGACAACACCGGAGTATAAGACGGACCTCATTTTTAATTTTTTTTTATCTTTTTTTCTCTGTAAATTTGGGGTGCATCTTACAATTTGGTGCATCTTATAAAATGAAAAATACGAATACGAACTGTGGAAGAAAAACCTATAATGGTTGTGACAGTCACAAGACTATGCAGGCATATAGAAATCCGGCAACAGGCAAAAGGAACATCAAATTTTGATTTGATGTTCCTTTTGCCAGTTGTCCTGATGAAGGGAGCTGTGACTCCTGAAACGCGTCGACCTGTGCATGTTATTAACGAAGCATTTAATCTTCTTCTGAATCCATCGAGTACTTGCCGCGGATGCAAGACCCTTCCTCTATTTCTCTCTGTTATCTAAAATGAAAAATACGGTACTTCATATTATTTGGTCATATTTGCAACCATTTAAAAATTGCCTTTCTTTTTCGCTCCTAATTGGGAGACCCAGACAATTGGGTGTATAGCTATTGCCTCTGGAGGCCACACAAAGTATTACACTTAAAAGTGTAAGGCCCCTCCCCTTCTGGCTATACACCCCCAGTGGGATCACTGGCTCACCAGTTTTGTGCTTTGTGCGAAGGAGGCAACACATCCACGCATAGCTCCACTTTTTAGTCAGCAGCAGCTGCTGACTATGTCGGATGGAAGAAAAGAGGGCCCATACTAAGGGCTCCCAGCATGCTCCCTTCTCACCCCACTGTATGTCGGAGGTGTTTGTAAGGTTGAGGTACCCATTGCGGGTACGGCGGCAGGAGCCCACATGCTGATTCCTTCCCCATCCCTTTTTACAGGGCTCTGGGTGAAGTGGGATTTACCGGTCTCCAGGCACTGAGACCGTGCTCCATCTACAGCCCCTGGAGAAGATGCTGGATGGAGCGGAGTACATCAGGGACATGGCCCTGCTTCCTCAAGGTACTCTGTGTCCCCGTGCATTTGGCGCTCACACCGCAGCATGCTGGGTGTTGTAGTGCGCCGGGGGACATCAGCGCTGCGGCGCCTGTGCCATGGCCTCATTCAGCTTCGCTGAAGCAGGCTCACTTATGGGAATGGGTCGCGCCGGCCGCTGGGACTGCGGCGCGGCTGGCACTTGTAGTGCGCCGGGGACTTCAGCGCGGCCTGCGCTTTTACGGCGGCCGCGCTGATAACTAGAGTCCCCGGCTTTTGCGGCCTGCTTCCGTTCGTTCCCCGCCCCCAGACCTGCCAGTCAGGAGAGGGGCGGGACGCTGGCCACTTCTAGGAATCGGTCGCGCCGGCCGCTGGGACTGCGGCGCGGCTGGCACTTGTGGTGCGCCGGGGACTTCAGCGCGGCCCGCGCTTTTACGGCGGCCGCGCTGATAACTAGAGTCCCCGGCTTTTGCGGCCTGCTTCCGTTCGTTCCCGCCCCCAGACCTGCCAGTCAGGAGAGGGGCGGGACGCTGGCCACTCCTAGGAATCGGTCGCGCCGGCCGCTGGGACTGCGGCGCGGCTGGCACTTGTGGTGCGCCGGGGACTTCAGCGCGGCCCGCGCTTTTACGGCGGCCGCGCTGTTAACTCGAGTCCCCGGCTTCTGGGCCTAGTCTCCCTTCGTTACCGCCCACAGCCCTGACAGTCAGGGTAGGGGCGTGACGCTGCATAGCACAGCAGCGCTGAGAGCTGGAGTATGTTTTGCATACTCCACCCCTCTCACTGTGTGCACTGTGAAACCGGATTCCCGCACTTTCTCAGGCACGCCCACGGCTTCCTTCTCTACAAGGACGCCGGCAGCCATTAGTGTCAGTTTCTGTACGATACAGAGACAAGTGTGGAAGACCCTGGCATTCTGATAGTCACACAATCGCTGCAACAGGCGTTAAGCAGCACCTGTGGTGCTAACCCCACTAGTGCAGAAGTGCACTTATAGATATGCTTGTACTATATACATTGCACTGTTTGGTCGCACGTTGTATATACCCTCCTGGATTATGCGGAGGAGTTATCAGCATATTCTCTGTGTAAAACAAAAGGTGCAGAACCACATGTTTTTCTATACAGCTGGTACAGCATGTACGGCTATACGGCCGGCAGGTTACATACACTCCCATTGTATGCACTAATGGCCAGGGGATGAGGACGGTGTCTGCAGTATTTACTGACAGTTTTTCTGAGACTATGGCTATGATACTAGAAGCCTAGCAGTCCGGACATGTCTCTCACAATATGGGCACTGTTGAATCATTGATCCATGGCCCCCCTCAGTGTGAACAACTAACAGCTCCGGGAATGTCACACGCATCCCAGAGTCACGGCTCTGCACGGACGTCAGTCCCAGACAGCCTAAGCGGGCCCACTATGAGCGGCCTCGGTTTCATCAGGGTCCTAGCAGAAGGACTCGCTGTGTAATGAGGCGGAAGTAGCGGCTCAGGATTCTGATCCTGAGACCGCTCTCAATCTGGATACACCTGATCGTGACGCCATAGTAAATAATCTTATAGCGTCCATCTATAGAATGTGGGTTATTTCTCACAGCTCCTCCAGTGGAGGAGTCAGCTTCACGTATTTTTCTGGACCACTCTGCCTTCAGAGAGGCAGTCCAGGAACACCACGCTTATCCAGATATGCGCTTCTCCAAACGGCTTAGGATACACGTTATCCCTGTCCCCTGACTTGGTCAGGGACTGGACCCAGTGTCCCAAGCGGCATCCTCCAATCTCCAGGCTTGTAGCTAGATCCATAGTTGCAGTGGGAGATGGAACTGCTGTTGGCTCCGGCATTCTCTCCCTTGGGGCACTCCAAGCTATTTCAGCTTGTCTTACACAGATTGACACGGTTACACGTACATCTGTGCCGCAGGTGGCATCCTTAACCTCTCAAATGTCTGCATTTGTTTCTTACGCGATTCAGGTTGTCCTGGACTATGCGAACCGTGCGGCGGTAGCCTCCGCTACTCCGTGTTTTTAAGCAGAGCCTGGTCTGCTCGTTAAGTGAATGGAAGGCAGATTCTGCTTCCAAAAAAGGTTGCCTAACCAGTTGCCTTTTTCTGCTGACCGACTGTTTGGTGAATGTAACCATTAAACAGTCCAGGGGTAAGGATTCATCCTTTCCTCAGCCCGGACACAACAAACCCCAACAGAGCAAGAGGCAGTCGGGGTTTTCGGCCTTTTCGAGGCTCGGGCAGGTCCCATTTTTCCTCGTCCAATGTGGACTCAAAAGGATCAGAGGAGCTCAGATTCTTAGCGGGCTCAGTCACGCCCAAAAAAGCGACAGTCTGAAAACCCGCTTCCAAGGCGGCTTCCTCATGACTTGCGGCCTCGGTCGGTAGCAGGCTCTCCCGCCTTGGCGATATTTAGCTGCCATAGGTCAATGACCATTGAGTGTGAGACATTCTGTCTCACGGGTACAGGATAGAGCTCACTTCTCGTCCTCCAACTCGATTCTTCAGAATTTCTCCACCTCCCGGCCGAGCCGCTGCTCTTCTGCAAACAGGGTGCACTCTATAGGCAGAAAGAGTGATGACCCCCGTTCCTCTTCAGGAACAAGGTCACGGTTTTTACCCCAAATTCTTTGCGGTACCTATAACAACGGGCCGTTCCGTCCCGTTCTGGATCTAAAAATGCTCAGCAAGCTCGTGGACACCAGGCGGTTCCGGATGGAATCCCTCCGCCATGTCATCGCCTCAAGGTCCCAAGGATATTTCCTAGCATCATTAGGCATCAAGGATGCTTATCCACACGTGCCGATTGATCCAGAGCACTAGCGTTTCTACGCTTCGTTATAGGAGACGAACACCTTCTGTTCGTAGCTCTACCTTCCGGCTAGCGACAGTCCCACTGGTCTTCGCCAAGGTCAGGGCAGCAGTAGTCACAGTCCTGCACTCTCAGGGTCACTCTGTGATCCCGTATTTAGACGATCTACTTGTCAAGGCACTCTCTTAGGAAACATGCCAACACTGCCCGAACGTTGCGCTGGAGACTCTCTAAAGTTTTGGGTGGATCATCAACTTTTTAAAGTCAGATCCGACCCCGACCCTATCGATAACATATCTAGGCATAGAGTTTCTTACTCTCTCAGCGATAGTGAAGCTTCCGCTAGACAAACAGCATTCACTACGGGCTGCAAGCTCTTCTTTAAGAACCAGTCGCACACATTGAGACGCCTCATGCACTTCCTACGTAAGATGGTAGCAATGGAGGCAGTTCCTTTCGCGCAGTTTTACTGCGTCCACTACAATGGGACATTCTCCGCCAATGGGACGAGGAGTCGACGTCCCTCAACAGAGTCGTCGTTCTTTCTCAGGCGGCCAAGGAATCTCTACGGTGGTGGCTTCTTCCCACCTCTTGGTCAAAAAGAAGGTCCTTCCTATCCCCATCCTGGGCGATAGTTACGACAGACGCGAGTCTATCAGGGTGGGGAGCAGTTTTTCTCCACTACAGCGCTCAGGGTACGTGGACTCAGCAAGAGTCCACCCTTCAGATCAATGTTCTTGAACACAGAGCAGTGTATCTTGCCCTACAAACCTTCCAACAGCGGCTGGAAAGCAAGCATATCCGACTTCAGTCGGACAGCTCCACAGCGGTGGCATACATCAACCACCAAGGAAGAACGCGCAACCGGCAAGCCTTCCAGGAAGTCCGGCAGGTTCTGATGTGGGTGGAAGACACGGCATCCACCATATCCACAATTCACATCCCAAGTGTGGAAACTAGGAAGTTGACTTCCTAAGTCGCTGAGGTGTGGCCGAAAGAGTATGGTCTCCTCACCCGGACGGGTTTCAGGAGATCTGGCGCCGCTGACAGAGGCCGGACGTCGATCTAATGGCGTCACGGCACAACAATAATGTGCCAGCTTCATGGCACGGTTTCACAATCATCGAGCTCTGGCGGCAAACGCCTTAGTTCAGCATTGGTCGCAGTTCCAGCTACCTTAGGTGCCACCTCTGGCATTGTTGCCCAGAGTACTGCGCTAGATCAAGACCGACTGCGGCCGCGCCATCCTCGTCGCTACAGATTGGCCGAGGATGTTGTGGTACTCGGTTCTGTGGTGCCTCACGGTAGGCTAACCGGGGGCACTACCAGACCAATCAGACTGGCTGTCTCAAGGGCCATTCTTCCATTTGAATTCTACGGCCCTCAACCGGATGGTGTGGCATTGAGTCCTGGAACCTAGTGTCGTCAGGATTACCTCAGGACGTGGTTGCCACCATGAGACAGGCTAGCATACCAACGTCCGCCAAGATTGACCACAGGACGTGGAAGATATTCTTATCTCGGTGCTCGGCGCAGGGTGTTTCTCCCTGGCCGGTTGCATCGTCTATGTTTCCTTCCTTCCTGCAATCTAGGTAGGAAAATGGGTTGTCGCTCAGTTCCCTTTAGGGACAAGTCTCAGCGCTATCTGTATTTTTTCAGAAACGACGACTTCCTCAGGTACGCACGTTCCTACGGGGAGTTTGTCTTCTCAGCACTCCGTACAAGCGGCCGTTAGAGCCCTGAGATCTGAACAAGGTTCTAATTGCTCTCCAGATGCCGCCTTTCGAGCCTTTGAAGGATGTCTCCCTTCCCGCTTTTCACGGGAAGTGGCCTTCTAGTAACGGTCTCGTCTCTTAGGAGAGTTTCCGAGCTAGCAACGCTCTCATACAAACTCCCTTCCTGGTCCTTCACCAGGACAGGGTAGTTCTGCGTCCGGTTCCGGAATTTCTCCCTAAGGTGGTATCCCACTTTCATATCAATCAGGATATCACCTCACCTTCTTTGTGTCCTCGTCCAGTCCATCAATTTCAGAAAGATTTGCATCTGTTGGTTCTGGTGAGAGCACTCAGGTTCTACTTCCCGCATGGCGCTCCTGCGCCACCCGGATGCACTCTTTGTCCTTGTCGCTGGTCGGCGTAAACAGTCGCAAGCTTCCAAATCCACCCTTGCTCGGGGGATCGAGGAACCAATTCTTGAAACCTACAGTTCTACTGGGCTTCTGGTTCTCTCAAGGCCGAAGGCCCATTCTACCAGAGCCGTGGGTGCATCCTGGACATTACGGCACCAGGCTACGGCTCAGCAGGTGTGTCAGGCACCTACCTGATTGGGTCTGCATACTTTTACCAAGCATTTTCAGGTGCATACCTACGCTTCGGCAGACGCCAGCCTAGGTAGATAAGTCCTTCAGGCGGCAATTGCCCACCTGTAGGAAAGGGCTGTTTGACGGCCCTATCACGAGGTATTCTTTTACCCACCCAGGGACTGCTTTTGGACGTCCCAATTGTCTGGGTCTCCCAATTAGGAGCGAAAAAGAAGAAGGGAATTTTGTTTACTTACCGTAAATTCCTTTTCTTCTAGCTCCAATTGGGAGACCCAGCACCCGCCCTGTTTTCTCGGGGTTTTTCTGTTTTTTCGGGTACACATGTTGTTCATGTGGTATGGTTCAGTTCTCCGATGTTTCCTCGGATTGAATTGGTCTTTAAACCAGTTATTGGCTTTCCTCCTTCTTGCTTTGGCACTAAAACTGGTGAGCCAGTGATCCCACTGGGGGTGTATAGCCAGAAGGGGAGGGGCCTTACACTTTTAAGTGTAATACTTTGTGTGGCCTCCAGAGGCAATAGCTATACACCCAATTGTCTGGGTCTCCCAATTGGAGCTAGAAGAAAAGGAATTTACGGTAAGTAAACAAAATTCCCTTCTCTCTCTCCCTATAGCAGAATTGTAAAGAGGCGAGGCGGGGGGGGGGGGGGGTGTTCACCTACAACTGGGCACGTGGTTTTGGAAACTACTTAAAATGCTGATCAGTACACATGGGCGCTGGAGAATTGTCGCTTCTGCATAAGCAGTTTTATTATAAAATGACTGTTTTGTGCAGTTCATATACAGAAAACAACAGATGTAAAAGGCCTAAATTGGAAAAAAACAGCCTCACACTGTAATTTTGCAGTTGCCATGTGTAAAAGAAGAGGCCAGATGGTTTTGTCATTCAGCCGCAAAATTCTCAAATTGCAAAAGTGCAAAATGAATATAAGGAATGAAGAGGAAAAATAGTAGATATCTAGTGATGAGCGGGCACTACCATGCTCGGGTCCTTGGCACTTGCAATGAGCAGTTGGATGCTCAAATTTGTGCGACTCGTACCCGAGTATAATAGAAGGCAATGGGGAAATCTTGAAAAATGCTTGTATTCCCCTCTGACTTCCATTATACTCAGGTACTCGAGTTGTGCCAATCCGAGGATCCAACTACTGGTTACGAGTACTGAGCGCCTGAGCATGGAAGTCCCCGCTCATCACTATAGATAAAGTTTCCATAATATAGCGAAACTAATCCAACATCAACTTATAAAAGATTTGCTTTCATTTTTTCAATACCTAATTGGCACTTTGGAATAACACTTGTGGTGTCCATAGGTCAGGACCTATGAGTAAAAAGCCTTTAGGCTCAAATGTGCCAGATTCTAAGATGCCGATTAGGGTCTAGATGAAGAAATGACTTATTTTGCAGAGACGCTGAATTTTTCTCCAAGAAGCTTAGAACTTTCTGTAACTTGCACTCCACTAAGGTGTAAGTGGAGGTGTACCGCCCCTGCAGCAGTCGGACTGCTTGGATTGGGGCAGCGGCCACTCAAATAAAAAGGGGGGGGTTATTTACAAGGGATAGTTCGTGACGCCATCCGTGGTTCGCGGTAAGGGGAGTACCGAAGCTGCCGGTGGGAGTACCCGGGGCTGATGGAGCAGGGCAGCCAGATGGTGATCCCTCCACAGGTAGTGAAGGCCCCGGGGCTCTGTAGAGATGGTGGATGGTACAGTGGAGGTGATGTGCAGTTGTTAGTGCAGCCAATAAACAGACTGACACAGGAGTAAGCCAAGTCTCTGGGTAGAGCTGACGCTTTCGGGAGCCCGTCCGGGAATCCGTCCCCACTGGGTCCGGAGCCGACCTCCTCGCACAATTGTATAGATGTTTCTGAGTGACCCATTGGCCTGAAGCGGTCAGGGTCCCGCTCCCTATAATGATATAGTGGAGCTGTGCTCTCAATGGCTGACACTTGGGATTTCAGTGGGCTGCATACGTCGGAAAGCCCTATCCCCCTCGTTGTGTTGATGCCTTCGATCTCTGAGCTCTTGGGGAAAGTTCATAAAGAGACTATCCTCCACAGGTTAATTATCAAGTTGCGTGAAGCTACTCCCCGATCTAGGGTCAATGCTCGGTACTGGTCTGGTTACTGGACGTTCTGGTGCCGACCGTTCTCCAAAACTAAGTCTGTTACACCTCCTCCAATACCCTGCGACCGGGTCTCCGACTCCTCTGGTCCAAGACCACCGTCTGCGACCCAACCAAGGTCACACAGGGAGCTCCAACTCCCTCATCTCCTCACTCTTTGAGGGCTACTACTCGACACTCCTCTCACTTTCAGAGCTGACTCTAAACTGACTTCCTTCCCTCCCACCAGTCTGCCTGACCCCTAGGCAGGTGGCCCTATTCCAACTAGACCGCACACTGGTGTGCCTGACAGGGTGTGGTTAGGATTTAAGTGCTGATGTAGGCAAAACCAGTGTGTAGGAACCCAGAACCATGGAGGGTGGGTTCTGCACCATGAGACACAAGGGTGCAGTTCCCTGTGACACCCTGATAGAGTCAGGGGCGTCACACACACTCCTTTACATAGATCATACTTGGCTACTTTTGTAAAATGTCAATATAGAATGTGTTTGTGGACATGTGGAGATATTTTGTTTTTAATTTTTTTTTTCGGGGGGGGGGGGGGGGGAACACTTATTTTCTGCTACCAAAACATAAGTCCAGACGCCAGGGCTCAACATCATAATGAAAAAAGCACTGGGGAAATGCTGTCATGTCGGAGGTTTGTGTGGCACCCAATGGATGTCAACTAATCCAACAGACCAAGAGGTTTCTCCATTTTGACATAGTATCCTGGATTTGGCAAATATGAAGTAAATGAGGCTGATGGACATGGTGACTAGGTCCACTTAAGTGAGCTGATTTTACTTCCGTATTTACATTTTCCATGTTCAAATCGGCCAGTAGCTATGTGTTTACAACACCATCCAAGGCAAGGTTAACGCCAAATATCCTCCCCTCTCATCACACCACCTTGGGCTCCCTTGTTTCTCTGATATTGCCACTTATTTGAGTGAGGCAAACAAGAGAGTGTAAAATATGAACTTTGGGGTCCTTTTGCCCTCCCTTCCGGAGGAGTCTTTCGTTATTTGGCATGGTAGACTGACTACACAATAGTACCTGACCGAAAAAGATTGACACTGTTGGCTCTACTGCTTGCCTTATACACATGTATTTTTATCCGTCAGGGGAACGTCTTGATACCGTTTTTCAGATACTCAGACCAAAGTACCCAACGGTGGTGAGCGAGGAGGACAAAGTGGTGTGAACCTGTCTCTACAAGGAAGAATTAACTGCTTATACTCTGGAAAAGTAAACTCGCCCCCCTCCCCAATGCTGCTTCTTTCACATCTAGTAGAGGCTCAATGGTTCCATGTACGGGGGGTGGGGTAAATGGAAACTTGTGGCCAACAACAACAAATATTGGGGGACAGGCGGGAGGGCCTTATACATATCTAGATAGTGGGCTGGTCCCATCAAAATCAGCGGGTTTGACATCACATCTTTCTGCAGGCTGTAAGCAATATTGTAGCTCAGCACTGGCCATATCAATGGAGCTGAGCTACCATGACAGCCACAACCCACACAGGAGTATTGAAAGAAAGCAGCCATGTTTTTATAATTATATACAAATATTTTGGAGGTTGATAGATGAGACATAGTGGAGTACTAACATATGGATAAAGCTGAAATAGTAATAAAAAACTGAATTCTACAGTGGGAGTTCACATATGTACTGACAGTTTTCTGACTTCTACATCCCAGCGATGGGCCATTATCATAGTTTTTAAGGTTGAAGGGAGACTCTAAGGGGCACTCTGCACACTACGACATCGCAGGTGCAATGTCGGTGGGGTCAAATTGAAAGTGAAACAGATCTGGCGTCGCAGGCGATATCGTAGTGTGTAAATCCTTTAGGATACAATTAACGAGCGATTAACGAGTTCTACTCAACTCACCAGTCTGCGGATATCCCGTTCAGATTCCCGCTTTATCCGGGTAATTTCATCCTGATGCGTCTGATACGCTATCCGGAGATCGGACGCCTTTGTCTTATCCGCCTGCATGACATTGTTCAACGTCTCCTCCAGTTGTCTTTTTCCGGTTTTTAGTTCTAGGATCTCCTGATGAAATTTAATACGTTCTCCATCAAACGACCTCTTGGCTTCCTCTCTGGCTTCGTTCAATAAAGCCGTCTTTACTTTGTCTGCGGCACCGTCCCGTAAAACATTGACCGTAGATTGTAAACGCTGAATTTCGCTGTCTTTGATTTTGACCACACGGGTTACATCAAGTTCGTGCTGGCGTATCAGTGCCTCTCGGACGGACTGAAGCTCCTTCATCTTCTCCTCGTGTAACTTGGCTTTCAGTTCTGTTACATATACAGTATGTCGGTGCTGTTCCTGCTCCCTGTCTTGCTTGGCGTCTTGGAGCTTTTCTCGAAGCTTCACCACCTAAGAACACAAAAAAAAAGAGAAAATTTATCTAACTACTGCTTAGAAATGTGTTATTGGTGAAGATCCCACCCATAGGACCTGCTCTTACAGCTGGTGGGTTTGCTGACCGCCATTCTGCAGATCACTTTATAAATTATGTTGTCCTACCAATGTGTCGGCCACTAGTTGTCTCCTATCCTGCTTTCAATTGTCTGTTGTCAATGTAATCGGTCTTTAACAGCACAGATGCCAGATTACATCAAATCTCAAATATTTTTTTTTTAGTTTCAATACTAATTAAAAGAACAGCAGACTTATTAATAATTCTTTACCAATGGTTGTAGTTGCTAAGCAACAGCTTTAGAATGTTTAGAATGTTGCGTGTGGTTAGCGTTAGAACACGGCGGTGGCCACGCCCCCTGGCATTCTACAGAGCGGTGGCCAGTCGCCAGACCTAGAATATGTTCTCTTGTCCTAAATTAGGCCAATGAGGAAAAATGAGGGCAATATCTAATTATATTATCGGAGTAGTAGATGCTACCAATTCAGTGAATTTGTAAATGTTAATATTTTCCTTTAAGGGGTTAACTCCGATTCTCAAATCCTGAGCACAACAGAATTGGGCCTGTGGCACACAGATTGTCTGTCTCCTTATTCCTATCATTTATTAAAAGGAAGGAAAAAGCCAGACGCTCACTTTCTACTTTTTCCCAAATAACCTAAAGGAAAAATGTACAGTAAATGCATTTATCTTCTTTCCTGAAATAGATTCAGTTATCCAATTTCCTGCATTTGTCTCCTACTTATGTTAATAATTCACTGGTACAAAAAGAACCAAGTCTCTGCAAGCAATTACACATAGAAAATGTAGATATAGCGCTTGTAGTCACTGACGCACAAGAATACATATATACATATCTCAGCCATAAAGATAAAAGCACTAAAAAACACCACTATCTACAATGTATGGACAAAAGAATTGGGACTCATCTTAATTACTGAATTCAGTTTTTCCCATTCAGTTTGATTGCTCCTGGATTATAACATTCGGTGCATTCCCCAGTGTACAACATCCGGGCCCTCACCCCCCGGTGTATGACATCCTGCCCCTCTCCCCCTGGTGTCTAACAACTGGCCCCCAATGTATAAAATCCTGCCCCTTTCCCCCTGGTATACAAGTATAACATCTGACCCCTCTCTCCCTCTGGTGTGTAACATTCAGCCCCACAGTGGGTAACATCCGGCCCACAATGGGTAACATATGGCCCCCAATGGGTAACATCCAGCCCACAGCGTGTAACATCCGGCCCACAGCGTGTAACATCCGGCCCACAATGTGTAAGGCTGCTTTCACACTACGTTTTTTAACATGCGTCAAGAATGTTTTTTTAAAGCAAAAACGGATCCAGTGCAAATGCGTTTTCATTTCAATGCATTTGCAATGGACTCGCGTCAACATGCGTTCACATGCGTTTGCGTGTGTTATGAGGATCCAGCGACTTGCAGTTTAACTTTTTTCAAAAATGCTACTTGTAGCGTTTTTGAGCTGCGTCCAAATATTGCAAATTGCTGGATCCTGACTATACTGCACGCAAACGCATGTGAATGCTGGCATGCTGATAGACAGGATCCTGCTTGCTCTACTGAGCATGCCCAGAAACCAGCCTGGCGTGATCAGTCTGTCTCTCCCCCTCCCTCTCCCCCCCCACTCTCCCCCGCCTGAGAGCGGCGGACACTTGTAACCAAGGTAAATATCGGGTAACCAAAGCGCCTTGCTTAGTTACCCGATGTTTACCTTGTTACGTGTGCAGGGAGCAGGCAGCCCGGCTCCTAGTAGCTGCGGATGCTAGAAACCAAGGTAAATATCGGGTAACCAAGCAAAGCGCTTCGCTTAGTTACCCGATGGTTACCTTGGTTACCAGCGTCTGCAGCTGTCAGATGCCGGCTCCCAGTCTATCACGTTCAGTTCCCCTCACTCCCGATCACATGACTTCAGTGCCCGCCCATAAACTTCAAGTGGCAGGATCCTGCAAAATAACACATGCGTTTGCATGCGTTTTTCTTTGTAAAAACAGGTTCCACTTTTACAGCAAAAAAACGTTCATGACGCATGTTAAAAAAAAACGTAGTGTGAAAGCAGCCTAACATCCGACCCCGTACAGAGACACGGTCTGATCATACCACATCTCCTGGGCCGGGGAGGATGGAAAAGAAAGTGTCCAGACATTACAGCACAGGATCACAGAAAATTATTTTTGTGAGGTAAAACATTTTCCTGCTTATTTTTAAAAAATGTTTTACCTCAAAGAAAGAATAATTTGCAATCCCGTGCTGTAATGTCTGTATACTCTACTCCTTCCTCCCTGGCCCAGGAGATGTGGTATGATCAGACCATGTCCCTGTACGGTCAGACACGGCCATTACACAGTAGGGTTACATATATAAGATCTCAGCACAGAAACATTTTTTTTTTTAAACATCCAATTGTGGAATTTATTATTATTCCAATATCTTTTAAATGAAATTTGTGGGAAAATCACTTTAACATCATTACAAATACTGCTCCATGGCTGAGCAGCTGCACACATCACCAAGCACAATGCCGAGCGTTGGATGGAGTGGTGCAAAGCCGCCACCACTGGACTCTGTCCATACAGTGCATACCTCATTCTTTAATATCAGTACATTAAATAGTAGTGCCTTATCCCATGGTGATTGTGTCCATGCTGGATATAATATATCATGCCGCTTTACTGTACCTTGTGTTTTTCCTGCTGAAATTCAATTTGGATCTGAGTGAGCTTTGTCCGCAGCTCCTCGTTGGCCGTCTGAAACGCCTCCATCTCTACTTCACACTTGTCTCCTTTGGCTCTAGTTTTCTTTGACATGTTTCTGGTAATTGTGTCCACACCACACACAACCAACTGCTTCTATCCCAACCAATTTCTCTTTGGCATCAATAAGTGTAGAAAAAAAGAAAAAAAAAAAATCAACCTTTTTTTAATTCACAAATCTCATGTGTGCGACTCTTAGCCATCCTCCTCCTCTCTGATCACCTGCGCGAGAAGAGACAAGAGGGAGAGAGCATTATTAAAAAGGCAAGTAAAAGGAAACCGTCAACAAGCAGGATACAGGCTATAAATAAACCCTACCAGGGCTCCTAAGTTTTGAATTCCTGGATGGTAAAAAGGAATTAATGGGATTGTCTGATGAGGTTAACCTTTGGAAGATCAGTAAGAGCGAGTCCCGTCCTGGCACACATGAGCTGCCCACCTATGACATAGAAAGGCCGTCATCTAATTACCGCCATTGTCATGATGTTCCCTGTGGCTGCTGCCCTCTTGTAGATACATTTCCAATACAAATAGCACATGTTGTATTGTGTTCAATAGGATTAAGAGTTAATTCATTTAGATCTAGCTATAATCCAAATCAAACATCACTGATATGCATCATCATATACATATATATGATCTGCCTTATTAGGTTTT